>NW_005187526.1:1295493-1303592 GCF_000239375.1 Pundamilia nyererei
TGTGCCAGACAGGACCGGTCGCTCCTAGAGAAGCCACTGAAGCCATTCCAAGCAGTAATGTGACCCGTGTGGAGCAGACATAGGAAACCCACTTGCACTCAAAAAGCTCCCACCTTCGTTGTGCCTCACTTCCAACGGTGCTTTTTTCAGTAGTCTGTCTTTCTTTATGTTTGTTTGTAAGGTGCTGTATATAACTTGAATATATTATGCACATATCCTACCCAATGGGTAGAAACCACAAAAAGATGTTGTGAATAATGTAATATAATGTATAGACGATATAAGAATTTTAAGAAGGCAGCATCAAATTTGTAAATGCCTACAGTTAAAAATGTGCTTTGTCTTTTTTTTTCTTTCTTTTTAAAAATAAGAAAACGTGGTTTGCAAAGTACGCTTAGAAAATGGTTGCAACACAAATACAAATTACTACTTAATAATAATATTTTGCTATGAATAGTCTGTTATGAGGACGAGAGAACCTCGGGATTAAGGACCCTTGTTGAGAGACGATATTCACGTGTTTGTCGGATTCTTCTGTCACAGTGCCAGCCATCATTTAGGCACTGGCTGATGATTTTTCTTTTGACCAACTAACAAATGTATAGCTCTATTATACAGATCTTTTAAGAAAACCTATATCTCACACACACACACGAGAGCTGTCAGCACTTCTCCGTGATCTTGGAGAATGTGCTCCTCTGTACGTCTGATTTTTAGTTTTTGTAATTCTGCCAAAGTGTAAAAACTCGCTGAGCACACTGGGCTCTGCTTATTGGTCCGGCTGGATGTTTAGGCATTTCAGCTCTAGTTTTTAATTGCATGGTTGTCAAAGAGGAAAACCATCAATGGAGGGGAAGAAGGAAAAAAAATCCATTTAGTTTGGAAAGTTGCACCAGCATGGCACGAGCGAGGGGAAAAAGCCGTTCAAACTGTCACTTTTTTTGTTTTTGTTTGTTTCCTCTGTTATTTTTCACGATTATTTTCTACATTATAATGTTATATGTGGCACAGTATATTAAAACAAAAGTCATGTTTAATCTGCAGTCATTTATTTACAGTATGTACTGAAAATAACTCCACTGTACAATAACCGCAGAGCATGTTCATTCTTATCTATAGACAATGTACATAGCAACGCGCCATGTTCTCTTTGAAGCACCAAATAAGTGGCAGTTGTGTAGTTTATATTTGGAAATGGTCTCTATTGTAACTTTGGCTGGCGTGCCGCTCGGCTCTCCTCTTCCTTTAATTTCAATTTAAAAGTTTTTCTTTCTCTTTTTCGTTTCCTGCACTAGCTTGAAGAATTAACGGGCTCAGACTGATCTTTTATTTGATTTCTCTCTTCGCAGTGCTCTCTCTCTCTCTCTCAGAAATGTGTACTCGACTGCTGACAAGACCACAAGTAGCTCTTTTTACTGTTCCTGATTTTAATGACGACGATATCGTGTCAACAGTTTGGTATTCTCTCAGTCTTGACAGCTAACATAGGACTGCTTCCATCATGGGTTTTGTAACATCGTTTAGCTTTCGTTACAAAAATGATTCTTCCTCTCCCCCCTCTGTGCTCAAATCTAGATATATATGGCTGTATTCAGTAACCATACAATGTGTGTGTGATTTTATATATATATCTATATAAATATATATATAATATAAAATACACACACATACACACAAACACAGAGGTAAAATTGTTGTGTATTTTTGCCTCTTTTTATTTAAGCAATTGTGATGTAATAGGTTTTAGGCCTAAGGTCTGTTATTGCAATACTTTTACAGAAAAGAAAAAAAAATCAAAAAATGTTGCTCTAAGTGCTGTTGTAGTCAAAGATTTTATGCTTGTACTTATGCTGTAGTCAAACTGCAGCGTAATGAATAAAACTTTAAAAGTGATTACTCTGTTGTTCTGCCTGTTTGTTCCTGTAGTCTTCTATAGATAATGAGGTTTTGTAATGTGATTACTGTGAAGTCGGTGTGGGCAGCCCTGCCACTCGGCTCTTTATCTGTCCTCGCTGAAGCGGCCAAATAACATGCGAGCAGGATTTAAGGCGGGTCAGCAGCTTCATGGCCTTATTAACCTGCTTTTCTGTGTTGCTTGGCAATGCAGGTCGAAGCTCGCCGCACGTACATGCAAAACACAGAGTAGGTTAATTGGCTGCTATGATACAATTAAGACACATGCGGTTCACATCGCATATTGCAGGACCGTGTTTTATATTTGAGTTTATCTGAAGTCTGTAAAGCATGTAGGCTACAGGCACCAGTGAGTCTTGAGAAAGAAGTCGTTTCAAGATTTTGTCAAGCTCTCAATTAAGTTTTAAACCACACATATATACCTTTTTTCAGTATCACTGGTTTGGGCCACTACTATTCACGGAGACTTCAGATCCTTTCACTGCTCATCAAAACAACCTGAAGTTCAACACTACTCATGCTCAGGACCTCAGCTGTGTATCTGTGTATCTCTAAGGCAAACCACATGATTGATTGTCAGTACAGGAACCTTTACCATGAAAACTGACATCTTTGGGCAGTTTTTGTCTGGAAAAATCCGTATGAAGCCCCAAGACTTTCCAACCAGTCTTAGGCTTAACCCTTGTGTTGTCCTCGGGTCATTTTTGACCCGAAAAGAAATCTTTCGCCATCAAAAATGTGTTTTTTTATTCATCAAATGGTCTGAAAATAACAGGAGTTATTCAGTACTATGCTATGCATGATTGGTATAAGTTTTAAGTAACTTGATTTATTTATGGTTTTGGTTTTTATTGGATTTGCTAATACCTGTTGTCCTAAGGGGTCAAAAACGACCCCAAAGTACAACGTCTTGTAAAGGGCCACATTGTCACAACATACTGCTTTCAAACATCTTTGATCTTGGGTCACTGATGTGTGGGGTCAAGCAATGGTCATAACAACAACAGGCAACACAATGAGGAGGCGGGTGCTCTACATTCAGTTCAATTCAATTTTATTTATACAGCGCCAAATCACAACAGTCGCCTCAAGGTGCTTTATATTGTAAGGTAGACCCTACAATAATATATACACAGAAAGTATGAAAAAGTATTTTTTTTACCATGTTGTGGAAAGGAATGACCAGTAGAACAATGCACATATTGAAGGAAGTGAAGTGAAGGAAACTGATGAAGATGAGGAAGAATCTGAACTATGTTCAAGTAGGTTCTCAGGCATCCAGGACATGGTAGTCTAAGGAGCTTGGAAAGAAAGTGACTGGGCTTCTTGAAGTTTATCGAATTTTCAGAATGTGAAACTGAAATAGAAGATGTGTCAGAGGACTACACATCATCCATTTCAATTATGATGAAGACAAAGAATCAAGCAAGAAAGAGGAGTCAGCTGAGACAGAAATATTTGCAGTAATGTGAGGAAACATTGAGCTGGTCTTCTATTCTTGCCAGTGTCAGACGATGCATGACTCTCATGCGTCACAGAGAAAGACAATCTACCACGGTCCAAGCACATATGCCAGGTCCCATACTCCTTCGATTGCTTTTCTACTTGAGTACTGAAAGCATTATACGCCATGTATTCTGCTTTTTAACTTTCACATGCCAATGGATGCATCAGAGACCAAGTTGGGGTTCAGTAACTTGCCCAAGGACACCTTGGTAAGAACTCCAGACTAGAGCACACAGAGATTGAACCAACAACTATCCAATTAGCAGATGACCTGCTCTACAGCCAACTCAATGACAAACAAGGAGGGACAACAACAGATGAAGGATAATGGATCGAATGCAGCTGTAGGCATAGGTGGGTATGATTCTTCTTCTTAATCATAGAATCTCAAAAGTGATATCATTTCATGATAAAGACACAATAGAAGGTCATCGTTCATGACACAAACGTGCTCCCATGAGGTGTATGGAACACGTGGGTGTTTCTCCTGCTGTGATGTAAGATCCAGGTACTGATGTGACTGTATGAGCACCAAGTCCCATCAGAGGACTCTGTCCATTCCAACAGAACATCCCAAGTAAACTGGGGAACTATGAGATAAAAACATGGGCAGTATGTGATGCCAGGTACAGCTGTACATGGAACATAGTGTACGATGCTAAACTATCTGGCCCGCAGTCAGGGCATGCAAGTTGTCCCTAATATTACAGAAGGTTTCCAAAAGGAAACAATCACCTGTAACAACTTGTTTACTTCATATGCCCTTGGCCTGCAACTGCAGAGAAGAAAGCTGTCCATGATGGGACCAGTACAGAGGAATAAACCTGAGCTTCCTCCTGCACTTTGTGGCAAATATGGGTGTTAACAGACCTCTCTGCACTGAATCATACTTGTTATTAATCTCTGTCTCTCTTCCACAGCGTGTCTTTTATCCTGTCTTCCTTCTCTCACCCAAACTGGCCGCAGCAGATGGCCCCGCCCCTCCCTGAGCCTGGTTCTCCTGGAGGTTTCTTCCCGTTAAAAGGAAGTTTTTCCTTCCCACTGTCACCAAAGTGCTTGTTCATAGGGGGTCATATGATTGTTGGGTTTTTCACTGTATGTACTATTGTAGGGTCTACTTTACAATATAAAGCACCTTAAGATGACTATTGTTGTGATTTGTTGCTATATAAATAAAATTGAATTAACACTTGTAAGTGTATATTAAAATCTTTTACCACATTCGACTGCTCTGCTGTGGGCTATAAGGGTTTGGTATTCTTTGCATTTTCATCACGTTGATATCACATTTGTTGCATTTAAAAAGTTGAAGTAAAATAAGACGTTATCCAAAAAAGTATAATGTATACTATGTAGTATATATACTACTTGTACGGGATGCAACTGCTAAAACTGTCTTTTTGATGATAAATAAAACGTATAAATTAATGTCTTTTAAAAAATAGCAGCTTTTTAAATGTATATTTTTTTTATTGAAAGTTTTGTAATTATGACAGTCATCCACATGAAACAAACAAAAACAGCAAAAACAAAAACAAACGAACAAACAATCAAACATAATATACACACTGACAATAACATAATGGCACAGTGAAACCCTCAGATCTGCCCGGTCTGGGGGAGCTCCCCTCCACCTCTTTACAGGTCCCATGTCGTCAGGTTTTTGCTACTGTCCACGCAGCGCTTTACAGTCCATATCATCCCAGGGAAGGGTATTTCCAGTCTCTTTTATGAGCTGCCTTCTAAAAAACAGTGACCACGTCCTTAGCAGGCCTTCCTTCTTCCAGTAGTTGCGTGAAAATACTTAGTTAAGCTCTGGTTATATAACCCACCACCCATCATCCCACATTACCACCTTCAACAAATCTCTCCCACTTCATCCACTTTTTATGAAATTGGTTCATTTTGAGGTTAAAAAAAAATGTAAGTTTTTCCATTCTATATATTTCCTCCATCCCAACAGGATGTTTATCAAATATTTGTCCCTTAAGCAGGCTGCTGATGGGATATTGCCCAAATACGCAGTACAGAAATCCAAATTTAATTTGAGACCAGTCACCAAGTAAATTGATTCGACCGCTTCACTCCAGTATGGTTGGATTATTGGGCATTTCCAAAATATATGAAAATGATCTGCCATGTTTTCCCCACAGTTTCTCCAGCAGTATCCATCTGTCAGTTGACCTTTTTGTTTGTATTTTATTTTGGGTGTTATAAAAAACCTAATAAAATTTTTCCACGTGAATTCCCTCCAATAACCCGAGCTAGTAGTTTCCATCTGTGTCCCACATATATTTAACCAACTGTCCTCTGATATGTTGATTTTAGCCTCCGTCTCCCAATTAATTTTAATATAATTGGTTGATTGATCCTTAAGTGATTGTAAGTTCCGATAAAGTTTAGCAATCAATTTATTTTTAATCTGACCTTTATAAGCTTCTTTTATAACGGGGACTAGGCCTTCACTATGTTCTTCTGTAGTTTTTATATTACTATTGAAAAAGGACCTGACTCGGAGATATCTGAAAAAATCTTGGTTTTCCAAACCATAGGTGTCTCTTAATTTTTCAAAACTTTGTAACCCTTCTTTTCCTAACAATGAGCAAAATGGTCTGATCCCCCTTGTTAACCAAGTTGTATAACGTCTATCTATTTGTGCAGGGATAAATTCCTTATCATGTGTGACCCATCTGAGTTGTTTGATTCCAGCTCCTGATTTAAGACTTTCGCATTCATCAAACCATATCTTTAAATCTCCTAGTATTGTCTGTAGTGGTAATTTTAATTGTGTCACATCTAAATATTTCCATTTTGCTTCGTACGACGGATCACACCAATAAATTAAGTATCTTAATTGTGCTGCTTTAAAATAGCTTTCTAAGTTTGGGAGGGAAAGTCCACCCCATTCCGTAGGTAGTTGCAATGTTATATATCTAACTCTGGGTTTACAGCCCTTCCATACAAATCCCGAAATCATTCTGTTCCATAACGCAAATTGTTTGGCTGGTACGTGTACCGGTATAGATTGAAAAAGGAAAAGCAGAAGCGGAAGTATATTCATTTTGGTCAGGTCGATCCTATTATACAGATCAAGCGGCAGTAGGCTCCACCTTTGAATGTTTTCTTTCAATTCCCTTGTAATTGGTGAGTAGTTTATTTCATAGATTTCTGTCAGTGTTTTGGGAATCTTAATACCTAAATATTTAATCATTTTATTATTTTATTATTTAGAGATACTTTTGATCTTTGTTGTGGGTACATAATTGTATGTGATCACCTGTGTTTTTTGAATGTTTATTTTATATCCGGAAAGTTCTCCAAACATTTCCATCTTTGACCATAACTTAAGCTTCTTTCTGGGTCTGTGAGGGTCAGCAAAATATCATCTGCATATAAACCCGTTTTATATTCCGTATCCATATCCCTTTCATTTGTTCATCCTCCCTAATAGCTTGCGCCAGCGGTTCAATAAATAAAGCAAACAAGGCTGGGCTAAGCGGACATCCCTGCTGACATCCTCTCTGCAAGTCCACTACTCCAGTTAAGCTCCCATTTATTTTTATTCTTTCTGAAGGTAAATAATATAAATTTTTAATCAGTTGAATAAAAGGGTCTCCGAAACCAAACCGCTCCATAACCAAAAATAAGTAATCCCACCGGACGGAGTCAAACGCCTTTTCTGCATCAAGGCTTAATGCAATTGATGCCCTTTGGGATTTATTCATATAATCCATTAAATGTAAGGCACGTCTTATACTGTCTTGTATCTGTCTTGTATCTGTCTGTTTTTGAGAAATCCTGTCTGATCTTCATCAATAATTTCTGGTATTGTATTTTTAAGCCTTTCTTCTGTTATTGAGGTGAATAATCTATCATGTTGGTGACTCCCCTCCCTCCAACACAGTTAAAACATTTTAATAATAGCGGTGATAATAACTCTCTAAAGGTTTTATAATATTCTGATGTAAATCCGTCCATACCCAGCATCTTGTTTTTGTTTTTGCAATGGCTTTATCCAGTTCTTGTTTAGTAATTTGTTGCATTAGTCTTTTGTTTTGTTCCCATCCAATATTAGGTAAATCCAGAGAATGCAAAAATTTCTGAATGTTTAGAGGGTCAGCCCCTTGTGTCTCTGAATATAATTAATTTTTTATAATAGTTTTCAAATGAGTTTTGTATTTCTTTAGCAGTGTAACACATTTTTTGAGTCTCTTCATCTTTTATACTGTAAATTCTCTTTCTTCTTGCTGTTTTTTTAATTCCCCAGGCCAATAGTTTCTTTGCCCTAGGGCCGTAATCATAATACTTTTGCTTAACAAATCTAGCTTTTAGTTCTTCTTGTCTATCGAATATATCATTTAATTTCCGTTTTGTTAAATTTATCTCTTCCAATGTTTGAGAGTCTTTAACAATGACGTGTTTAGTCTCTAAATTCTTTAATGTAAGTAGTAACTCATTAATTTGCATTTGTTTCTCTTTCTTTTTGTACGAGTGTGAAGTAGCATAACTGTTCCGAAGGATTAAAGAAATCTGAGCTGGCAGCAATCACTTCAGAGTGTCGGGTCAGGACACTTGCAAATGTTCAGATGTGAGAGGAACAAACAGGCAGAGTCCAGGAATAAAGTTGTCATTCTTTGTATTTCCAATTGAGAATGTGCCCGCAGCTGGGCGAGAGAGAG
>NW_005187526.1:1310522-1315650 GCF_000239375.1 Pundamilia nyererei
GCCTGGTTACATAAACTTAAAGTCAGACATTATGCATCAACACACCGCATAAAACTATGCACTGAAGGCAACTTTACATCGGTTTATCATCTGTTACACAGAGCACAGAATCAACGACACTATAACAACGAATCTCTCTTCTAGAAGCTAATTAGCAAACAAATCTGTTATGCTAGCGAACTGCCACTTGTACATAACGTCACTTAAACAGAAGCAGAAACTGCTGGTAAGTCATCAAATACACTCATGGCTGAACACCAACATAACTGAGTGAAGTAAAACATTGACTTACGGTCTTATGAACGCACACACTGTCCGTTGTTTGGCTGCCGTTTGTCTCTGAACTAAAGTTGCGGACATGCACCCCGATGGTGCATTCAGGGGGCATAGGAAATCCCATACACAAACCTAACCCTTTTGTATAATAACATAAGCAGCATGGAAGGCGATAGGAAGACAGCATCTGCAGACTGTTCAAGTTTCTTTTAAGTGTTCTTTATTTTCTGGCGTCGCCTTTCAACAGTTGTTTCACAAAACATAAGAACCCGTGAGTCAAAATCTCACCTGCTTTATATAGAATTCCACTCACACCTGGATCTCATTAACCTCTACCATTGGGAAAACAGGGTAGACTAAATAACACAGTCTAGATAAAGAAACAAGAATAAAATCATCTTTCCACCTAATAAACTCATTCACCCAGCTAAACAGTTTGAAAAGTCAATCTCTTTACCTAATCTGACTCATGGGGTTATTTTAAATGAAATAAACAATTATACACAAAAGAAACATCTCTTCATTTGGTTACACCCAATTGACATGATCAGTGACATCATATCCTATAAAATCAGGAAGTACTGGGGCGGTCCTTCCCACATACCTGTTTTACAAATAGGACCTGCTCAAAGGAACAGACAATGGTAAGTATAACCAAACTACATAAACAAATGAAAGATCCAAATCAATTAATGATGAAGTGACATTTAGCTTTAAGTACATTTGCACAGATGAAATGAATATAACCAATGCTACCACAAACAGACCCGGGATAGTATGTAGAGCCAAGGTGCTGTGTTTACATTAAAGCATTATGGATAGACTATAGGATAACAGAACACAAAATAACAATATATGCAAGTGACAAATGGCAAATGAATTCTGTCCTACCCACTGTGTCACAACGAGGACCACATGATCAATTTTCCTCTCATTACCGCTTTGGATGCATCCCATGTAACACTTGGGGACACCTCTTGATTATCAGTAGTTTTTATACTCATTTCTTACGAATTGTATACACTTGGTATCATTTAACAAGCTCGTATTCAGCTTCCAGCTAGTCTGCTTTATTTCAGTCTCCAAATGTATAGACAAGTAAACACCTGCATGGTCTGATACATCTTTTACTCTTTTTTAAAAAATATAACTATATTCAGTTTAAGTTTGACTAAAGTCGAGCTAAAAATCAATCATAGGTAAACCTTGGTGGTGAAAGCAAAAAAAAAAAAAAATCATCTGGTTTTAGTGTTTTTATTTCATTGTTTTCTTTTTTTAAAAGGATTCTCCATGCAGCCGTTGGAGATGGGAAAGATAGCTACATGCAGGTTTAAGATTTCTGTCTTGTACCTTCCTTCCCTTCAATTCAGTTCAAATGATAAAATCTCAAATCGCACCAAACCATAAAAACCGTTATCGCAAGGCACTTTATATTAGAAATAAACCCCAACAATCAGACTGCCTCCTGTCAGCGAGCACTTGGCCATAGTGGGAAGGAAAACTCCCTTTTAACAGGAAGAAACCTCTAGCAGAACCAAGCTCAGGGAGGGGAGGCCATCTGCTGCATCTAGTTGGGGGTGGGAGGAGGGAGATGGGACAAAAACAAACATACTAGTTTAATATGTGCGTTGAAGGACATATCCTGGTTTCAACAAAATAAAAACAAAACAACACTCCAAGGTTTCTCAAAGTGTTATTGGTAACCAAGGCAATACCATCCAGTTTCTGGTTAGACACTGTTTCTAATATTTTTAGGGCTGAGTACAATCACCTCAGTTCTATCTGAATTTTGAAACTTGGCTTGGCCTGCTTCACTTTAGGCAGCATATGCTTAGTAAATATGGATGAACGAATCAAATGCACCCATTTTCAGTATTGAGCTAGCCTAATAAATGAAGTACATATCTAACTGTGGTTCACCACAATAGTAACAGTGATTGGACTAAAATGAATTTGCTGTTGAGAGATAAACTGTACACATGAAGGCGCCTCAACCTCTGCTGATGTCTATCCCAGCACAGCATGTCTAATTGGGTATATAGGAGTTATTACCTAGAAGAGTTCTGACAGGTCTCAGTTTACCTTTGCTCGGTGTTCCAGATATTCCTCTCTGTAGCCATATTTCTTGGGAGTCCCACAGGTTTTTTTCTTGCTAGGTAATCCATCCAGTAGGTTCTGGATCTACCTTAAGGTGCTCTTCCAGTCAGACATGCTTGGTAATTTTCCAAAGTAAGGAAGAGGAGCCATTCTGATTGGATGCCCAATCATCCTCAGCCAGCTCCTACAGATATACCAATATTCTACTTCAAGCTAGGTCAGGGGTAGGCAACTCCAGGTCTCAGGTCACCTGCGTTTATGCACCTGTTCATTACCAGGCCTCTGGTGAACTTCAAGACATGTTGAGGAGGTAATTTAGCCATGTGAATCAGCTGTGTTGCATCAAGGACACATCTATAACCTGCTGGACAACGGCACTTGAGGCCTGGAGTTGCCCACCCCTGAGCTAGACTGACTAGCAGTTCACAACAAAGGTCTATTACAATACTCTGGTGCTGCATCACCAGCAGTAACTGCATCTCTATCTCATGCTCCAGTTTACCATTTCAGGTGAACAAGATTCCACAACACTTAAAGTCCTTAGCTTGGGAAAGCGACTCTCACCAAACCCAAAGGGAGGAACCCTTTCATGGGCTCAGACTAAGAGTGAGCACAATAAAGGTCGTGTTCTGATACAGGTAAATGAGCCACAAACAGCTGTGACAGGATTTTCAAATGTAACACCCTCTTGACTCTGGCTGATGTCTGTGGAGTCCAACACCCACTGAAAAAGCGCTCAGCTTTATGCGACAAATATAGACACAGCGCAAAGAACCAGATGTCCTTTGTGCTGTGTACCTCGCCCTCCAGCAATACCCCATAGAAGGTTCTCCAGGGTACAGGATTGTAAAACTTCGATGATTCCACGGGTCACGTGTGAACCAAATGTCCAAATTTTCTTTCAGTTGTGAGCAATGGAGCGAGCCGCACAGGATGAGACTTGTAATCCCCAGACGTACTAAGATGCTGATGAGCAGCACCTCGTCAGTATAGCTTGCCAGGATGGATTTGTTTGAATTTGCTTCTTAGTACTTAGTACTTCTTAGTGCAGCTGAGAACTTTTACAGATATTCAATCATAGCACAAAGTTTGAATCGAGTGAATAAAGTCAGGTGCATAACACAGAGCCCTTTTCTCTCAGAGGATCAATGTAAAGTCCAGTGGAGATGTTGAGATGTCTCTACAAACTGTTTCTTTCTTTGGTGGGATGGAGAAAGAGCCCCTCTGCTAATCTTCAGGTAAGTTTGAACCCCAGTCATTCAAACTTGCTGATTCTAACCCTACCCAATGCAGCGCAGGTCACATTCAGGTCACATCATAATCCTCTCTCTTCTTCCGTCTGTTTTCTTGTTAGAGAATCGTTGGCAGAGATCTTCCTGAGCCAGGAGCAAATGACTCACTCAGCCCTGTAAAGTAATGAGATGCATAAAACATAAGTTTCTGTTATATTTCAGCAGCGAGAGCGTTTTATTTATAGACGGAGCCCATCTGGCAACTTGTCATAACATTCGCAAGAGTGAAACAAAGATAATGTTCAAAGCATTTAGCCTCACTTACAAGTGCAGAGAGAGGGTGGGCCCAGGACCCCCGCCTCCCGTCCTCTCCATGAACCTCCTGCTGCTAGGAGCACAACCCATCCCAGTGCTGTTCACATTTCCTCCTGACTCACTCTCTTCAGATGACACACAGACACAAACAGGCATCTTGAGAGCTGGCAGACTGGTGCAGGGCAGTCACAGAGGAAATCATGCATACATCAGCTGCTGCTTGTTTCAAAGATGAGCCATGATGCATTCTCAGACTATGAACCTCTCCCAGGCTTTCAGTCTCAGACAGGAAATAGAGGAGAAGGAAACTGCTTTCTAAGTTTTCCTCTTCTCCTCCTTTCCTTATCAGGAAGACGTGCCTAAATGTTACCTCCTGTCTGGAAACTGCTTTGATGAATACTAATGCTTTCAGCTACAACTACAGCAGTCTGTGGCCCATTTAAATACCCAGAACCTTTTGGAGACAGTTAACTCGGGCTGGATTGCTGAGACAGCAAAGCCCACAAAGGCCCACAGAAACCTCAAGTCCACTCGTCTGGCAATTTGCATCACTGAAGCATCAACTATGGTGGATTCTGCATTTAGATACCTCTCTTTGGGATGTCAAGATCTGTGGTTTGGTTGTCAAATGAGTACACAGCTAGCTAAAATTACAGCTAAGCAGAGAAAGACATCATTAATGTTACAGTTAGTGGGTAAAACACATTGTTGCATTGTCTCATCTCAGTACAATATATTTGATGAAATATGCATTATTTACATTATCGAAGGCAAACGTATCTACAATCAGTATCTCCAAAGTGGGCAAATCACACCAAAGCAATCTGGATAGATAAAAAGCACCACAGACCAAAGGAAACATACAACTTGATTTTGGGGTGACAGAACTTTAATGGGTGTAACAACTTATGATGTGACAGTTCATTTCAGCTGTGTTTATATTGCACAAATTCACAACAATAGTTGGCTTCAGGCGCTTGACACTCTGAGGTAAAATTCCTGCAATATTATAATATAGTTCAGCTATTAGAATTATTTCTGAGACGCCATATTTTGTTATCATACTTAGAGAAACATATACATACACATTCAGTTCAATTCAATGCAATTTTATTTATACAGCACCAAATCACAACAACAGTCGCCTCAAAGCGCTTTATATATTTGGGGCGAGCGTGGCTCAGGGGGTTGGGAATCGCATCTGTAAC
>NW_005187526.1:1316353-1355474 GCF_000239375.1 Pundamilia nyererei
AAAGTAGAGATAGTGTCTGTCTCCCGAATCCAAACTGGAAGCTGGTTCCACAGAAGAGGGGCCTGAAAACTGAAGGCTCTCCCACCCATTCTACTAAATACTCAAGTAAGCCTGCAGTGCGAGAGCGAAGTGCTCTAATAGGGTGATACGGTACTACAAGGTCATTAAGGTAAGATGGGGCCTGATTATTTAAGACCTTGTATGTGAGGAGCAAGATTTTGAATTCAATTCTGGATTTAACAAGAAGCCAATGAAGGGAAGCCAAAACAGGAGAAATATGCTCTCTATTCTAGTCCCTGTCAGGACTCTTGCTGCAGCATTTTGGATCAACTGAAGGTTTTTCAGGGAGTTTTTAGGACATCCTGATAATAATTAATTACAGTAGTCCAGCCTGGAAGTAATAAATGCATGAACTAGTTTTCTGCATCACTCTGAGACAGGATATTTCATATATATATTATAGTGCTGACTCTTGAAAGGTCATTCACACAGTCAATGAGCACAGGGTGGAATGCATGAGGTAAAATTCTAGTGACAAACTATTTTATAAGTATTTAAGTATATAAGTATAGGTGGGAGCAGAAATTGCACAACAAATGTTATAAACAGGGCAGCACGGTGGCACGGTGGTTAGCAAGAAGGTCCTGAGTTCAATTCCACCATCAGGCCAGGGTCTTTCTGTGTGGAGTTTGCATGTTCTCCCCGTGTCTGCGTGGGTTCTCTCTGGGTACTCCGGCTTCCTCCCACCGTCCAAAGACATGCAGCTTGTGGGGATAGGTTAATTGGATAATCCAAATTACCACTAGGTGTGAATGTGCGAGTGAATGTGAGTGCGAATGGTTTTCTGTCCCTGTGTGTTGGCCCTGCGACAGACTGGCGACCTGTCCAGGTTGTACCCCGCCTCTCGCCCTATGACAGCTGGGATAGGCTCCAGCGCCCCCCGCGACCCTGAAAAGGATAAGCGGAAGCGAATGGATGGATGGATGTTATAAACAGAAATAAAGAAAATACAAATACAACTGACAGATGAGTGAACACAAACATTCGGATCGTATGCAGTAATCGAGAACAAGAACAACTTCAAAAGCAAACACACTGATCAAGAGAACTATTTTCTCGATTCCTTAAAGTGAATAGAAAAAAAGGAGGAAAACCCAAGGTGCAAAAAACATTGCACCTGAAAATTACACCATAACAAAAGCTCATACAGGAAGCAATAGAAATGAAACAGCCTGAAACAATAAAAAGTTTTAAAGAGCAAATTGGCCAAACTCCAGTTGGCCTGTGCTTGATACCAGCTGTGGGCTTTCCCACTCTGCATCAGTCACAAAGAGGCTGAATGCTTTTGAGTTTATAAGAAGTTTAAATTCACATAAAGAAACTTTCAATTTCATCTCTCGTTATTTTAATCTCAATGGAATGCAAAGCTAAAAATCTGGATCTTACGATAGCAGCATATCCATTTACACATTTTATCACCTCTGCTTGTATCTAAGATCACAGTCTTTGCTCTGAGGACGGAGTCTGTGTCTCTAAAATTTAAATACCAGATTCCACAGACATTTTTTAACACTCCTTATGTTTCATAAATACAGAATCAAAAACTGAAATCAACTAGAAGAGCTCTCCTAGAGCACATTTTACACCATGGCTAACACAGTTTTAACTCTAAAGACTGAGTTATCACTACTAATGACCTCAAACCCAACCCTAACAATAACACACAGAAACCCATTTTGCCTTACAGCAGCATTAAGCCTTGTTACAGGTTAATCAGCTGTGGTTGGTTACACTTCACAGAGTTAAAGACAATCACTCAGAGACACAAAGTTTTACCCTTGCTCCATTTCACCGACTTTCATGGAATTGAGCTGTTTGTGTTCTCTATGGTCTTGCTGACAGACAAGTGGACAAAAGAAAACGAGTGCGTACCTGCAAGAATAATTTAGCTTATATCTGACTACAAGCACAGCTTCAAGTCCAAAGAGTTCCAACAAATGTGACCCAAACTGCAACTTTGTACTGCACCCACATTCTGTCAATAACATTAAAACATTCGCTGACCTTTGCTGAGAAAAGATGGAAAGTGGTGAAAAATCATTGACTTTTTGACAGCTTGGACAGCTTTTTCTCTCCTGAACTGTGCTTCACCTCATGCTTCCCAGAGGCATCTTGACACTCGGGTCATGTTTGGCCACTGGCTCACACCTGAGGAACACAGATTGTCTTTGCACTAAAATGATTGGAGGACTCGTTCTGCCCCCCGCTTCTTAGTCCCTGTGGGAGAACAAACAGGTGTTTATACGAGGGGCCGTGGACTGCATAAGCAGCTGTTCATTAGTCTGGACAGCAGAGGTCACTGCAGCTCACGCACGCAACACGTTTCCATTTCCATGCAGATCTGATTCATAATGAAGGAGGCCGGCTGGTGCATGACATTTGCATCTGCCCACCATTTCTGGATGCTGACAGCAGAGAGAATACTCAGACCTCACTGATTTCTCTGTGTGAGGTGTGAATGTGGACAGTAACCGACTGAGCACACCGGACGTTTTCCCACCTGTTGTCCTGCCTGGGGATTTTATCTCTGGGGAGCATCTACTGAAATCTCAGCAAGTGCACGCCCCTTCTATGGTTTTAACTTCTGCTGAATTCAGGATGTACTTTAGAGCCTGTATTTTCAGTATAGGCAGGACCTGTTTCCTTTTACTTCTCTACATTTCAGTTTAATGTTTAAAACCAGCAGACTGAGTTAAATGATCCTAAAATCTGTAGAAGTGATGGAAACACCAAGTTGGGTGGTCTGTCACACTGACTGTCTAAACGAAAGAAGAATCGCTCTGAGAACACATCCTCCACCAAGTCAGCTCACTCTCTGAGCAGTAGTTATTTTTAATGAAACAGTATTATATTTTTAATATATACATTTTGTGTTTTTCTAAAATTTACTTTAAGAAGTTTGCACTTCAGTAAAAATCAGATAAGAGTAGCATGGGAGAGGTCTACTCTGATCACACAAATATGTATGATTTGCAAATAACTGGATATGAATCATTTGACCTTTTTACATAACAGTCGAAATCCACAGAAAAAACTGTTTGGCAAGTTTGCAGCTCAACACAAAACTGCGTTTTTCTTACAAATGTCACAGTTTAATAAACAAATAAATAGGCTTTCCAGCCCAGTGGTATGACATTTATTGTTACAATAATCGATCAAACACTCATTTCCTTACTTTTTGTTTTTTGCTTATTGCAGATTTTATCATACGGTATTTTTTCTAACTATCTAAGAAGCTCATGCTTTTTCTCCTGACACACTTTCTTTAAAAAATTAAACATATTTTGCGGTCAACTTGAAAGAAAGGCAGATGTGAAATAAGGTCAGAGGTCAAATGTGACATGATATTTGGACAAAAACTATCATTTGATATTTAGAATCCACGTATATAATTCCCTATAAGCCCCCTTATCCAGTTCAGGTTGACAGGGGTGCTGGATGTACAGTAGACCCTGGACAGGTCAATACGCTGTCACAGGGCCAATTTAGAATCATCAGTTAACCGCACTAACTGGACGTCTCTGGACAGAGAGAACCCACAGACACAGGGAGAACATACTAACTCCACACAGAGCATTTTGAGCCCATGACCTCTCGCTGTGAGGCAACAGTGCTAACCACTGCACCACCACGCTGCTGTATATGCATGTTTGCTGTCAATACAAAAACAGCTGTAAGAAAAATTATTTTAAATTGCTCTATTAAACATTATTATCACCTTGACCTTGAGCTCAATCTGTTGACCTTGAAGGAGAGGTCAGAGTTCAAATGTGACATCACCATGACGGACCGTGACAGCATCCACATCACTGCAGCTGCAGCACCAATCTGTCTGTCGATCTCCTGCTCCCTTCTCTCCTCACTCTTGAACAAGAGCCAGAGATCCTTAAACTTCTCCGCTCTTTCTGGCTGAGGACCATGGTGTCGTGATATTTTAAATCTCTGTATGGTACTTCCTATTTGCTGACAATACAAACAACACTTGAAGAATCATAGTTTGAGGTTTGTTTTTTGCAAGCTTTTGACCAACAAGTTGCTGACCTTGAAGAGCCTGGATGTATGGCACGGTTTAACGGATTGTTAACACAGTCCCCCCTCTGTAACACTACAAAGTTTTATCAGAATTCATTCAAAACTTTTGAGCTACAGAGCTCCTTGGCAGCTGCAATAATTTGATTTTTTGGCACATTAAGCGTTTTTATATTTCCTTCCTATTTTTGATTAAAGTTTGTTAGCACTAATGTTTAATCAAAAACAAGAAGGAAATGTAAAAACGCTTAAAGTGCCAAAAAAAAATCATCCGTTATTGGAAATGCGAGGGAGGTTCTGTTTTTGGTGTGGTTGCATGTTTGTCTGTTAGCACTTATTTATTCCTGCTTACATTATCTGTTACATCCACTCATTCTCTTCTGCAGGGTCCTGGCTATACAACATGCCTCATTCACACAAGCACTTCTACCTATCACGGGACATTTTATGTTTAATCTCTTCTGCAATCTCTGTAAAACCTGAAAAGGGAGATGACACCTCACATGATCATCAAAATGCAGCAAAAGAGAAAAAAAAATCTAACACTGATTAACATTTGCTCAGAAGGATAATAGCCGGGAAACCCGAGTACGAGTAAGACATGGAGTCAGTTTAGGTACAGAGACAT
The DNA here is from genome assembly GCF_000239375.1 of Pundamilia nyererei. Lineage (NCBI taxonomy): Eukaryota > Metazoa > Chordata > Actinopteri > Cichliformes > Cichlidae > Pundamilia > Pundamilia nyererei. Next base: position 1,321,071 of record NW_005187526.1, read on the forward strand.
CCCATCATCTTACCTCTAATCCATTAATGGAACATGCCAGAACTGGAAATCACTGCAGAAGCAACTATTTATGTCCACATCCACGCTCTGGTTATATACAAAGACTAATTAACACTAATTAACCTGTTTAGACTGTGAGGGAAAGCTGAAGCACAGAGAACACACTGTCACATTACATAAAACACACACTTCAAGTTTCAAACATCATTTGGTTAGCACTTGACTTTTATTCTGTTGTTGTTTACAGTGGACATCTGTGTGAATTCCTGACAAAACCAATGTGTCGTTGTGCAAAAGTCATGAAGACCCTCTTGCTGTTCATGTGTGACACTGTGTGTGCAGCTCATACATGCTTTATGCACTGCACATTTACTCACTACTGCCCTAACAGTGACACGAACACTGAAACGCTGTCACACATTAGCTTTGGCTATCAAATGAAAATACATTAGAAAACTTTCATTTATCTCTCATTAGAAAAGACAGCAGGTGACACTCTGAGCCTTGAGAAAGGCTTTAATGGACTAGTACACACAGATGAGCTTCAAGTTTTATTCCCTAACAGCTACAATGATTAGCACTGCTCTCTCCAGGTGCTGTTATTACACGGACACATTGTTTATATCTCTGAAGCCCAGACCTCCCCCCCCCCACCCCCCCCTTTCTGTATTGATGGGTGTGACAAGAGAAACAAGAACAGTGCTCCTCTTTAAAGAGCCAACAGAGTGAGTACAGATTACTTGAGTGTGTGCAAATCCAGTCTGAGATGACAGTGTCAGAAGGTAGCATTGCCAGCAGTCCACTAAGCTGCTATCTAGTGCAGGGAGGCAGAGTTCAGACAGAAAGGGACTCGACTGGACACTTAAACAGAAAACATGACTGAGAGGTGTGAGGAGGGTTTCAGGACAGGGATAGTGCAGCATCTCTCTCCTCCTTCCAGTCTCAGAGGTACCATCTGCCATTTGATTCCCACATTACTCAGTACATCATTTTGAGATCACAACATGACCATATTTTCAGAGACACCACCTGTAGACATGATTCTCTAATCGTTTTTCTTTTGAAAGAAGGCTTTTCCCTCAGAGACTCTGTCTTTGGTCTCCTGTAGTTTCTCAGAGAACTTGTCTTTCGTCTCTTCCATTTTCTCATTGAAGCGTTCTTTTGTCTCCTCAATTTTCTCTGAAAATCTCTCCTTTGTCTCCTCCATCTTTTCTGTCAGTTTCTCCTTCGTCTCCTCCATTTTGTCCTGGAAGTACTCTTTAACTGGTGGCGGTGTGGATAAGTAGCCGTGCTTGCGGAGATACTGAATGGACAGTGACGTGCCGCCCAGAGTCACCGTGTATCTAGCAGGGGTTGCGATCTGTAGGAGAGAAAAAAAAACCCATCAGTGAGTTTAAATACACCGTATGTGCTTTTCATATGTACAACGAGACAGAACAGCTCCAAACAAAGGATCCAGGTTCAGTGGTTGTGACTGGTGTGGGAGTGGGATAATGACACGCTTGTTTAAAACCTTTGTTCCCAGTACCATTACTGGGCGAATTAGCGCCATGATTCGCCCTGTTCCCAGAGCTAACTGGGAACAGAGTTTGACCTAGTTTCTTGCTAGGTCAAACTAGCTCACATAAAGAAAGTAGTCTGACCCTGTAAATAAGTAATGAACACAAGTGGAGCGCTACATGAGTTAAATGCGATCATAACATGCGATTTAAAAGTGGAGCGAGAGTTTGTAGTTCAGAGATCTGGTGGAAGTGCATTCCAAAGTCTAGGGGCAGAACAACTAAAGGCTCTGAGTCGGGTGAGCAGGTGGCACAAACAGAAGGGAAGCTGAAGAAGAGCGGAGTGTACGACGGGGTTAGTACGTATGGAGAAGATCCGATAAATAAGGGGGAGCAAGGTTATAAAGTGCTTTGAAAGTAAGAAGCAGGTATGCCGCAGGGAGTCAATTTAAACGTAGTCTGGAATTAATTTACCTTGTACATGGCATATGCAGTCAGCGCATACCCACTCGATGAGTCTCTTAAAAGGCCAACTAGTGACTCTGGTAGACCAATCATCTCCAGGAATGGCACTACATTCACACCCCTGAGGAAGCAAAAAAAGCCCATATTTTCATATCAATGTTTTTTTGTTTGTTACAAAACTTAACGCTGACCTATGAAACATTCGATCATTAAAACAGTGGCTCCACATAACAGAAAACTCAACATTGTACCAGTGTGGAACTTTATCTCTAGGCACTTTGTTACTGCTCAGCCTGTGACAGGTGCAGTCTGAGGCCTGAGCTTTGAGCTCACAGGATTTCTCACAATGCACTGACCTCATTATTTAAAACTCAAAGCACCTCCCACTGCAACAGTAGCAGAGTCAACAACAAAAGCATAATAATCTCTTGATGATATGGCACATCAGAATTAGATTTAACATTTAGTCCTTCATAAACATCAAAATAAAGTCATTTAAGCAGAGCACCACTCACTTCATAGCAGCGTAATAGAAGGTTCCAAACCAAACAGAGGAAGTCACCAGATGCACAGGGATCATCACCTTCCCATACTGTTTAAAGGTCCTTTTGAACCTCTGGAACAGGCCGATGGACTTGTCCTGAAGAGGGTCCACCTCTGCAGGATCAGGTGCTGCTTTCTCTCCCGGGTTGTCCTGTGTCTGAGGCGTCGTGGTGTCAGACTGCGGCTCCCCCTGTGCCGGCTGGTGCTTTGGTTGGTGTGCTGCTGTGCTGACGGCCGAAGTGGAGAGCCAACGCTGGCCAACAGGTGGCGACTGACGGAGGGCGTGCCAACAAAATGCTACTGGGGTGTCGGGGACGGCGATGCCCAGCAGCAGTGGGCGCACCGCCGCCACCCGTCGGAGTGTCCCATGAGTAAGGATGCGCTGCATGATCATCCTCCTCCTCTCTTCGCCCTCCTCCTTTCAGCTGTGATGTTCAACCACAGACTGCAGGATCAGACAGAGAAAGGCACTTTAAATTGTAATCTAATTAACCTAATAATCATTTAATCTATGAAATGCTCATCCACAGTTGCCAATTTAAACTGCTTATTTGGGTCCATCAAGGACTCAAAACCTAAAGATTCAACAACAAGAAGAGAAACAAAAATCCAACACCCTTCTTTCTAAACACATGCATAAAAATATTCCTTCAGTGAAAAACTAATAAATTATCAAAGTATTTACTTGTAAAGTGACTAATTTCAGCTCCATTTTCAGTCTGAAATGCACTGAAACGTGCTGGGCACTCTGGGTTATCTATGCTGTGTACTAAACAGCCCTGATCTAAGTCCCTTCATGCAGTAGCTGTAATGTTATCTTCCCCAAGGATGCCACAGATTAAAGGTCCCGAACAAACCCTGCTTAATGACAGCAGAACCATAAACTCAGCACCTAAAGTGAAACTGGTGAGTGAGCGCTGCATGCAGGGAGTTCTTCCTAAAGATATTAATCTATGTTTCTTATGTGGAGCTGCAGAAACTGAGCTAAGTGACTGCTGTATGACAGCACATTTTAGCTGACCTACCTACAGTTAGCCAAACCCAAGCTATGTGAAAGTACTGCAATTAGACGGGAAGTCACAACAACGGTCCTCAAAATAAAAGCACCCAAATAGACCGTACGACGGCGGACATTCCTCGTGACTTATTTTACAAGCTGCACCCGGAAATGTTGAGTCACAGTAATGGAAGATTTTCACAGGGGTCTATTTTAGGGTGGCTGACATTGGACAGTTGTGTCCTGAGGACAAACAGGACGCAGCTTTTAGTTCCCATATAACTACGTGGGTCTTTAGCGGGTGGCGAAGCAAAGAGGCTTCACTCATTACAGCAGACAGCTAGTCTAGCTTAGACACTGACCGACAGCCGTGTGCTAAAGCCAAACTCTGAACAGCTGCCAACTTCGGCTTCTGACGGTTAACGTTAGCCTGTTAGCTAGTTGCTCTGCTAACTCACGCAAGCAATAACTAACCAGTACGTGAATAAACAATACTAAAGGAGTGGACAGAAAGCTGACTGCACTTACTAGAATTTAGGTGTTGCACTCCTCAAACCGGAGGGCCATGCGAGCTATGTCGTTCAAGAACCACAGTTATCGTTTCAACAGCTCTGACTGCGTGGTGGAGAGCAGCGTGTAACCCTAAGTGCGCAAAGACTGATGGGAAATGAAGTTCTCCCGACTGCGACGGTCCAAAGACATGCTAAAAATACATTTCCCAGCGTTGATAGCGGTAGATTTTTTTTCTTGATCATGAAGTTGGCCAGTGGTTTGTTTTTTCCTCACGGTAAACAACGTGTGGCCTTCAAACACGGACACATTGGGCTTTGTTAATCCATTAATGTCAAACAAAAAGTTCTTGTTTACGTCTGCTTGTTTAATTAAATTATAGGCTTAACCCAGAACAAACAAAGACTTCATGTAGTCTGCAGTTATTAGCCTGATTGCCATATATGAAACACATTAATATTATAAGTTATTTTACTAGTTATTTTGTCAACGTTGCTGTTATAATTAAATGTGCTATAAACATATAAACGACAAACATTAATATGACTAATCTCGATAGATTTTCAACTTATGAAAAAACAAAACAAAATACAAAGACCCCGCCTAAACGCAGACAAGCCTTTCTTGGCGTAAAAATGTTTTATTACATATTAACATAAAGAAACGTGACCTTTAGCGCATCGGCGTTCTGTAATACACGACTGTCACCAACAGAGGGCGGGCGGCTCACATGAAAGGAGCCAGTGTGTTTGTAATGCACAGCCAAAAGTAGCAGTATACAGAGAGTACATGTTAATTAGACATTTTTTGTTATGTTTTGTATATTTTGTTGTTTCTAATAAATGCAATTATGCTTTGGGTAACTTGGCTTGGCTTTAGTTATTTCCCGTATTTACTTGTGGTCAATAATTAGCTGACTATATCTGCTTATTAGGATTCAGTCTCCTTATTGTGGATACTCAGCAGAATGCAGATATCCACTGATAAAGGGATGAAGAAGGGTCTCCCTGCAAATCTGCAGGAGGAATCTGTGATTGAGGCATAAGCACACCTGGAACTGAGCTAATCCAGTTTGAGGACAAATCACATTAATCCTGTGTTCCACAGAAGAATTTCATCTGTGGTGTTTGATATGTGACGAACAGCTCACAGAGCAGAGGAATCAGTCATACATACCACGACTGCTGGGATACCATGGTTCCTGAACTCCATGTTCTCTTATGTAAATATATTATTTTAAATATGCTGTAATAAATCCTTTTATGTCAGTCACTGGAAATATTGATACATGTTTGTGAAATAGCAGAAACAGCAGAAGTCAGTTCTCATTCACATAGCTCTAAAAACTGAGATGATTTTTTAGCCTAAAGCTCTAAAGCTTTAGGTCTGCAATTTAAATCAAACACACAGTGATATTTGGCAGTTTCCAACACTTCTAATTGGTTGATAAAAGCACACTAAAACACCTCAACATCCTCACTGATCCACAGTTTTAGTCTTATATATTTACAGTGCAATTCCGCAATACCTATTGGTATATGGTCAATGTCACTCATAAGCAATACAAAACTCTTGCTATTATATTCTTTTCCCCAGTGTTCAATGTAATGCATTGAGCCTTTCTTTTCATGAATGGTCTACTACAGCAGCCAGCTAAGAACTCTAAGGTAGTCATCAGCACAGCATTGTCAAAGCTAGACAGCATAAAGACTGTGCTGATGCCTCGCCATTTCTGCAGATGCTGCACCCAGAATCTGGAAACAACAGCATGAATTCATGGACGCAAAAAAACCTTGTGGTAACATTGCAGGATGCAAGAGCAGGGTGCAGCGTTGTGGGGGAGTGCTTTCTTGGATCTCTTAATGCCGATTTATCATGGTTTAAATTCCACATGTTGTCTGGATGTTGCATATTGTAGATTACATTTTTGCCATCTTCGAATGCATCCAGCGTAATAATCAATCTTATTACACAACAAGACTTCTCTTAAATTAGTTTTATGAATATGACAGTGGGCAGCCTAGCTGGGAAACATAGCTGGGGGCAAAGCAGTGAAATAAATGAAGCCAAAGCAAAAGGGCCCCCAAAAAGTGCAATTCCTCCAAAGGCTTCTTGAGGCTGGTGCCAGTGCCCATGGACTCCTATGATAAAATGATAATTTTAAATTTTTTTAAAAAGCACATACTCAATTCAGTTCAATTCAATTTCATTTTTATACACCAATACACAACAATAGTCACCCCAAGACACCTTATATTGTAAGGTAAAGACCCTTCAATGTTAGAAAAACCCCAGCAATCAGACGATCCCCTCTGAGCAGCCCCTGGCAATGCAGGGAAGGAAAAACTCCCTTCTAACAGGAAGAAACCTCCAGCAGAACCAGCCTCAGGGAGGTAGAGCCATCTGCTGTGACCAGTTAGGGGTGAAGGGAAACAGAGGAGAGAGAAAAAGTGAGCGCTGAGAGACAGAATGAAATAATTATGATAATGTGGCTTGCTGTAAAAGACAGTCTGTTCATGAAGTTTGTGCTTCAGTTTTGGTGAGTGGATTTCTTGTTTATTTGTCTTCTACTTGGCATGAATTAGCAGGTATCTGTGTCTTTGCATTGTACCCTTACGGTCTAGTGTTGTTGCTTAGCATTCTCTGGTCTAAATATGGTCACTTCTCACTCCAGAAAAAGAAGATGGTGACAGCCAGAAAGATAAAGTCCACAAATGCAACGGCTAATGTCACAGTTGTTAGATCTTTAATGTATATTCTATACTTAGAGTTTGGACAATTACACAGTATTTGCACATTAAACAGTAGTTTATATATATATATATATATAATGTGTATACAAATAGTTAAATATCAGTAAAAAACGGCCCGTGCAACAGTCAGAAAGCATCGGTTTGGTTTGCAGTGCAAAGAGCATAATTTGAATAGGAGTACACAGGTGAGTGACCCAGGTGCAATAAAATGCATGCAAATGTGTCAGCAGCGCATGATATCTCACCTGTTACCAGTACTTTGCATAATGCCAAGCTTTCTGATGCACTCAGTCACCAAGAAGCTAATATATTCAAAACAGTAATAATGAAATAAGACTTTCCCGGAGCAATGAAGCCTCCCAGTCTGAGGATACGTTCTGACAACACGGTGTTTACTGCTGATAACTAATAGGAAAAATAATGTTAATGTTAGTTTTACATCTATTGGTTTCAAGTTTCTCACTATGCCTCCGTCCAGGTTTCCTGCTTTAGATGATCTCTCCTCAGACATCTCCAGCGTGTCCTGGTTAAATGGAGATAATGGATGCAAACTCTTCTGTGTTCTCATACATGTGACAATGCTTACAATGCTGTGATTGCAGCCATTCCCCAACTCTCTGTGAATGGTACTCTTGGCCATTGATCAGTGGGCTTTGATCAGTGGGTTTTAGTCAGTGGTTGTTGATCAATGGTAATGAGAATTTGCATAATTAAGATTAAGGAACTGGGCTGGGAGGAGGCTGCTTTCACTGGCTTCATTTCGCTTGCTGTCTTTGATTATATAAGCACTGCAATATGAGCAAGTTGAGGCCATGTAGATGCCATTTACTTATGACTTAGTATAATTTTCAGGGCTGGTCTTCACACTTGCTGGCATGTCTGTGCTGGCTTTGTTGCGTTGCTAATGGTCCTGAAACATTTCACAGTTCTCTGGTGAAAAGCTGATGGCAAGGGAAGCAGTTAGGTTTAATTAATGTGCATATTCGTCATCTAATTTGGAATCTTTTGGCACAGGGCACCGTGTTATGTGCATCTGTTCCACTGGAACTTGTTAGGCGACACTCTTAGATGAGGCACATCTTCTGTGACTTCTGTCGTGTCCTTTTGAGAAACTTTTACTTTCCCAACTTTTCTTCTCTTCATCTGTAAAGCGGCAGGTCAAAGCAGGAAAGGGATCTGTATTTATGGATTCAGACTGTCTGGACAAGCGTGCTCCATGGCCTCTTGATGCCTTGAATCAACCATGCCCTTTGAAGCTTGAAAATGAGAGGACTAATTAATTGTCCAATATAAAATGTTAGGGTGCCCTCTACTTTCATCATGCAAACAGTACGGTGTAAAAAGCGTCCAGCATTTTAAAATATACCTCTAAACCTCTTATCATCCAGCTGTCATTGATGTTTAATTTCTATATTGACTACGACCTGATCCACCACCTGTTGTTTGTTGCATCTTTCAGCTGTATAACTGCAATGTCAACTTCTAGCCGTGTCTTTTGAAGCACCGTTAAATATAACAGGGTGATGTGAGAAACATACAGAATCAAAACCTTCACTAAAGTTTAAACATTTCAGTTCAGCCCACTCTCTGTGCTTCTGGCAAACCAACCACCACACTACACATGTAAAAGTCTCAGGTTTGGGTGAATTCTGTCAAAACCCAAGTTTGTCCTTGATCTCTGCAAAGGGACAACAGAAAATAATGGAAAGGGCCAGACATCACAAATTTCAACGGGTATGACATCACCTGCTGGCTGTGGTCAGTGCCTCGAGAAATAGCTGGCAAAATCCTTGCTACAGTCCAGGCATTCACATACACACAGAACCATTAACACCCATGCTAACAAAGGTCTAAATCTGTGAGTGTGCCAGCTGCCTGGAAAGGAATTTTTCATGTTCAATTCGATTTAATTCAATTTTATTTATGTAGCACCAAATCACAACAACAGATTGCCTCGAGGCATTTTATATTGTGAGGTAAGATCCCTGTGCTGGCAAAGTTCTTCTGAACGGAGACTGAAATAATGTATCACTTGGTTCGTCAAGTCCTCCTATGTACGTCCTTGCTCATGATGTAACCATCGTTTGTTATCAAGTTGTTTTTGTCCATAGAAATCTATAATCTAACAACCTCTAATCTAACAACCTCTAATCTAAACGTTCTTACTTAGAACAACTGAGATAATGCATCTACAATACAAGGTTAGTCATTAAGATACTACTTTATGGGCTGGGGTGTAGTTACATTGTAAGGTTTTAAAAACTGAGAGAGGCCGACAGTGATCGTGTTAAGGTTCAATGCAGGGGACTCAAACGCAGGACTCCTGAATCAGCTGAACACAAGGGTTTATTTACAGAGTTCACCAGCTGTATATGCAGGAAGTGCAGGGCAGTGCTATATACAACAATGTGAGGGAAGGGGCTCCGGGGGAAATCCAAAGGGGGGACCACTCACTCTCCAACTCTCCACATTCACGACGGCAGTTCCTTTCATCACACTTGACACACAGATTCGCATGGGAAAGGTAATCCAGGGGGTCTGTAGAAGAGGAAACAGGAATGAGTACGATATTCACAAAGACACTTGACTTATCTTGAGCTGTAGCTTGACTCGCACTGACGCGTGGTGGACAACGATCCAGCGAAGACCACCTCCTGGCTTAAATGCCGTTCACCTTGATGGGCATCAGGTGTGTTCCTTTCCGTGGGCCGAGGGCGTGAACCCGCAATGAGTTCTGCCCCAGCGACAGAGAGGAGGAGAGAGAGAAAAGGAAGAAAAGGCCGATCAGCGTCTCGCCGATCCCCCAGGCCGTGACAGATCGCTGCCTGTTTAGGGCCTTATTCAGATTAAATAGAACAAGATACAAAGCATTAAAGCATGTTAAAAACACAATAGCCTTCATAAATGCGGAGTAGTTTGGACCCGGAAGCAGGGTTCATACCTCATAACTTAAAGACCAGATTACCCCACTGTGGCTCATACTTTAACACCCCAAGGTCCTTGGGTCGTGGAGGACTGGCCACCAAAGTACAACAAAGATCTTTTATGGGAATTTTCTGATTTCTTGGGTGAAATTATGTCACAGTATGGGCACGTTTTAATTGTTCTATTTTAATATTCATGTTTGTTCCTCTGGGAAGCTTTTGATAAAAGACTTCTTAGATCTGCTGGACGCCTTAGGTCTCACTCAGTCGGTGAACGGCCCAACCCATGAATGCACGCAAACACTGGACCTTGTTTAATTTTATGGTTTATCCATTTGTAACCTGGAAATTTGTGATGGAGTGTTTTCAGACCACATTTCCTTTATTCACCCTGCTAAACCCTGCGCTCCTGTTCAGCGCTGTTGTGTTTTTAACCCTTCGACTGCTCCTCATTTCTCCCCGCCTTTTTTTCTTTTTGGACTCGCAGCCCTCTGTCTTCCAGCACTGAGGAGTTTTCTCTGTATCTTCATTCTTTGTGCCACACTTTTCTGAATTCTGTGGCCCAGAACCAGGCGATCAAAGCCCAGATCAGACCCTTGGTTAAGTGACCATACTCGTGCCATTAGACAGGAGTGCAGCAGAAACGAGTGAAAGTGGAAGAAGGACAAACTGCAAGTGTCTTTTGAGATATTAAGAGAGCTGGTGTTGTTGTTATCAAAGAGCTGTGAAAACTGCTGGAGCAAAATATTTTTCTGACATCACTGCTGCTCACTCTCACCAGCCCAGTGTCCCTTATAATAAAATTAACACTGCTCTTAATGAACCTGTCCCTATGGAAGCTTCTAGAGAACTCTGATAAGTTTCTTAATTTCTTCTTGGTCAAGGTTGTTAAGACTAGGGCTTGTGCTTCTCTTTCCTGCGTGATCTGTCCATTTTGGTCGCCTGTCCTGCTGTCTTTGATCACTTGGAGCCTATTTCCCTTTCCTCTCTTGAGAAACTGTTTACCAGTGTAAAACAATTTGGCTTCCCATGTGATGTTGTTCACCTTCTGAAGGAGGTTTTTACTACTGTTGGTCCCTCTATCCTTAATGTTATTAATGATAATTTGGCCTCCAGCGGTGCCAAGCAATTTAAAACATGCTGTGGTACAACCTTTTTTGAAGAAACCTGGCCTTGACCGTTCTACTTTGTCTAACATTAGTCTCCAGGTTGCCTTTTTTGTCCAGAATTTTGGAAAAAATTGTTTACATCCAGCTGAGGCCTTCCCGGATGAATACAAAATTTTGGAAGCGTTCCAGTCTGGTTTTAAAACACGCCCCAGCACTCTACTCTTTTAAGGGTTTTTAATTACATATTTTTAGCAATGGATTCTGGGAACCCTAACCCCAAAAGCTACTTTTGACACAGTGGACCATAACATTCTCATCTCCACACTGGAGCAGTGGGTGGGCATCACTGGCTCAGCTCTGCAGTAGTTTAGGTGCTACTCCCTGAAAGGAGTTTCTGCGTCATAATGGATGATTTTACCTCTGCTTCCTCTGCCCTCCCTGTGGGGCACCTCAGGGTTCCAGTCTTGGTCCTCTCTGTATTTGGTGCCACTTGGGGCTGTTTTTTTTTTTTTTTTTTGGAAAGCATTATGTTCTTGTTTCATTTATATGCTGATGACTGCCAGGTGTATTTCCCTTTAAAGGAGATAGAGCCTTTGCGATTTTGGCTCCTAAAATGTGGAGTGAGCTGTCTCTGGAGGTCAGGCAGGCTCCATCCCTCGCTGTTTCTAAAACTTGCTTAAAAACAAACCTTTTCTCCTCAGCTTTTAACCCAGCGTGAGCTATGATATGTTCTATCATAATCCTAAAGCTGTGCTGACCAAAATAATTTTTTAATCTTTTGTTCTGAAAATTTTCCCGCAGTTTGTTCCTAAACTTAAAAGTTATGACAGCTCAAAAATGCTGGAAAAAATGTAAAAAATGTCTACTTGGAGAACCTATAACTAGGAAAACAGTCATAATATGAGAACCAAATTTTGTACGGTTTCATTAAATATACCAAATTTATTGTCAGCAGATTCTTCATGGATGTGACAAATGACCACTGCCAGGGGACACTTACTGCAGGCAGAGACGGGATTTAATACAAGTTTAGTTTTCTTAATTTATTCATCAAATTAATTTGCGAAGCTTAACATGGCAGCTCCAGTGACTTATACCAGCAACAAAAACAAACTGCAGTATTTGGGTAATTGGCAGCTTTGTATACTCTGCAGCTGATAAGCCACACTTTGCTCATAATCCATCAGGGGTGTTTCCAAACTTTCCAAAGAGGTAATTAAGCTGTCTAACCATTTATGCAACCATTTATAATTAAAATGATCACCATACGCATCCATCAAGCCTATATTTGCATTAAAACCATTTAACCATACAAATCCCTCCAAAGCCCTAAAAAAACCCAAGCAACTCCCCCACGCAACATGGTCTCTACTGGAACCTTCAGCCTTCAGTGTTCAGACCCACAGCGACATGTTTGCCAACACAAGGATGTTCGGTGAGTGGGTGAATGAGCGCTACGTGACGCCTCCACTTGGCCACCAAGACCCTGAATTGAATAAGTGGAAGATGAATGGAGAACCCATTCAATGTACTGTTAAACTATCATCTTTTTCATAAACCTAAAAAATATTCTTGGTAAAAGTGAGACCCAAAGAAACTGATCAGTTACTAAAAGTAGAGCAAACCAATGTGTAAAACTCAAATTTCAGAACGTGACATGAACTGAAGTGTCCTGCCTGACAAACTCGAGCCTTACTCTAAATACAGATATTTATCACTCTTTGAAATATGATTGTTTTCTGGATGCCAGCAAAGAAAACTCAACAGTTTTGAAAAAGTAACCCCAGTGAAGAGAAATGTATTTCCAAAGAAAATGTACATGTAACACACATTCATTTTTGCTTTAGTCGTTGTACTGAAGTGTACATTTGAAAAGTCTGATAAGACCTTGGTACACAAAGATTTGTTCTGCTGGAGAAAACATTTTTCATTCCTCAACAAAACAGACAATGCTCCTCATCTGCTGTAAACCCCGGCTCACTGAATAGTCTGAAATTGATGTGACCCTCAGTGCTCTCACATCAACCCAATGAATACCTGGAAGATAGTGTCCACTGTCACTGAAGCAGGAAATACATTAGAGGAATGGGATTTATCTCTCCCTTAGAGCTACAGAGGTCAGGTAACTACAGTGCACTGTTCAGAAAATGCCTGTAATGTCTCATAGTAGAAACATTTCAGTATACCAAGATGTAAACTCATAATCATATTTATTAGCATACTGGTACCTACTGCAGCACATTTACAGATATAAAGCAAGCATCAGAATTTGTTTCAAAGTGGTGTTTTTGGCCACGGCTAACTGTGTTGGTCTGCTTTGGTGATGTAGTCTGGTGTTAAAGAGGGAGGATTATGGGAGCTTTTTGGCTGGCTGTGGTTGGAAACACACACAGTGATGACCAAGATAAGAATAAACCAGAATTAACCGGCTTCAAACCAATACACTGGAAGGATTCTGCAAAAATACAGCAGTAACTTTATATCCATTTGTCACTATGTTCAAGTCTTGTCATGTTTCACACAATCATTCAATCAAAAGTTCATATTAAAGTATTGCTTTGCGAAGTTTTAATGTCAAGCTTGAAGGTTCATTTAGCCCTGCTGGGAAAAAAGCACCGAAAGACAAATGTCAGACCTTGTTTTGCACCAAGAACAGTCACATGTAGCAGTTAGTGGAACCATAAATGCACAGTGAGTTGCTTTTTCAGTATACTTATTAGAAAAAAAGACTATTGTGCTCATGAATATACACTGATTAGTGTGTAATTATACCACCAAGCAAAAGAAGAAAAAAGAACAAAAAAATTTAAAGAAGACGATGCAACCAGCATCTGGATAAAATGTCATCCTCGTCCTCCTCACCTCAATCTCATCTCCTGAACTAACGCCAGGGCTCTAACACATGAAAACTTGCATAAACATGCTTATTTAGTTATATTTATATAGTGGTGAAATTTTACACACTGTAACTTTAAAACCTGGTTGAATGTAGCTGAAATCAGGATAGCAGGAGATCAAGCGCATGCACCGAGCAAGAGGGAGTTACTGCACATCTGGAAAATAAAGGTAGAGCCATGTTTGGGCTGTCTTGGTCAGGTTTCTTGGATTTAAAAAAAAGGGAGAAAATGCTTTATGTCATCACATTTATTCTGTTCTACTTTGCTCTATTGATCCTTTTCTACTTTTTTTTTCTTCTAACAAATTTGCAGCAACTGTTTCTAACAAGCACTGGTTAAATGGAAGCCTGTGTATCAAGGGAGTATTTGCTGAGCCACCAGTGGCACGGATGATGGCTGAAGGAAATTATAGAGCGATATACAATCTAAAAAGTGAACCCGAGCAATCTCAGAGCAATTCACACTGTGGGAATCTGCTTTTTGTGTGTGTGGATGTGTTTTTTGTTGCCAAGGTTCTTCAGTCTGCAGTACCCAGACAGTGATGCACAATAGATTAAGATTGAGTCTTTGAGGCATCTTCACACCTGCTCAGAAACTGTGCTCTCTTGAGCAGTCGAGGGAGATTGTTTGGAAATATGACCGTTTATAATTCAAGTGCGTTTATGGCATAAAATGTTAAGCTTTCTGTTTTGTTGTGCTAGCGTTATCTCCGTCTGCAGGCTGATAAACCTAAGAAGTCACCACTGCAGCTGCAAGGTTTTCTGCGGTGCACTGAAACACAAGCTGCTCCTGTGGAAATGAAAAACACTTTAAGTAGCTGACTCATACTAATTTTCAGATTTTTCTGATTGCTGATGGATCCATTAATGCAGTTTTTAATATAACTCATGCATTCAAAGCTGTGTTACGTGATGTAACACGGATGTAGTGCTGCTCATTTTAATGTATGAAAAGCAGTCTAATTTTCTGTTTGAGTAATAATTTTTATACTTTAAAACAGACTAGTCACATTTACTTACTTGGAAATGGGACTTCTGTAGATTGGAAATAACATAACAACAAATTGTGCTCATGCTGCACTTTATTCTATGCACTTTAAGCACGTCACAGTCATGTGAGAATCTATGTTTGTCCACCCTCACTACTTTTATAAGAATTAAGAGGGTGAGTAGCAGCCAGGTGCTGATAATCAATGAGTATGAGTTTTGACCCCCAATGTCATACTGTGCAAGGCTTAAAGATACTGCAAAAAACCAAAGAGGTGCATCTCTACAGGCCTCACTCAGCATGTGAAATGTTTAAGTTCATGACAGTGTAATTAGAAATAGAGAGAACAAGTATGGCTGGTTTGGAAGGGTTGCCAGGAGAAGGACTCTTACAAGCATTCAAAAACAATGTCCTTTGCACAGATGAGTCTAGAGTGGAAACGTCTGACCGTAATGCATAGCACATTAAGTGAAAACAGCCTATCAGCACAAACACCTAATGATTTGAACTTGCTTTGCAGCCATAGGATCTGGGCACCTGGGCACAATGAACTCCTCTGTATACCAAAGTATTCTTGAGTCATCTATCTGATGGGTAAAGCTTGGCCAAAAATGGTCATACAGTATCACACTGCACATCTACAGCAAAATGGCTAAAAAAAGAATAGAATAGAATCAAAGTGTTGCAATCACTCAGTCAAAATCCAAACCTCAAAACAGTTGAAATGCTCTGGTGGGATGTTAAGAGAGCTGTGGACAAATAAAACTCAATGAACTAAAGCAATATCATACAGAAGGGTGAGCTAAAATTCCTCCACATTGATGTGACAGACTCATGAAGTCATACCAAAAGCAACTACTTCAAGTTATTGCTGCAAAAAGGGGGTTCTACAAGCTACTGAATTATTGGATTTATGTTTTTCATAGGACAACAGAGTCCTGTGAAAACTCTTTTTCCCCACAACTGTATCTCCCTCACATTCACAGTTAGAATCACCAATTAAGCTAACAGTCTTTGGACTGTGGGAGGAAGCCAGGGTACCTGAAAGAAAACCACACAGCCACGGGGAGAACAGGCTAACTCCACAGGGAAAAGCCCCGGCTAACAGGAGGAACCTTCAGAAATGTTCTTCCTGTGGGATGACAGTGCTCATCACTGCACAGCCGTACCACTCGTAACTTTTAGTCTGATATTTTTCTCCTAGTAAATTAGCCTCACATGCACTTTTACTTTAACTCTTCATCAGTCATCACCAACTGCTGGTCTTTAGGAACATGACCCACTGTGTTCACCATCTAGGTGCTATTTGTCTCCCACTTAAGGCTGGAAGGGTTCTTTGCTGTAGGTCAACCATCAGTGTTAAACTTGACAGGTCTGCGGTCAAAGTGCTCGTGCTGTAAAAAAAAGACCAAAGAGGCTGAGTCATTCAAGAGTAAAGACGAGGAGTAGCTCACCACTCTGTGAAAGACTGCGTGGGCAAATAGTTCAACATTTTAAGAACTCAATTATCATTTACGGAACATAATGTTGTTAAAAGATTCTGAACACATGCGCAAGGACAAAAGCCAGTATTGAATGGACCAGATCACAGATGTCACGTCTGTGATCTGCACTTATTTTTCCACATAAGTAGAGGACTTTTATGGTATGTCAGTCGTTGCCATTTCATTTTTCAGTGTTTCCAGGGCCGTGTGTTAACAAGTGACATAATAGATGAGTGGTGAGCTGGCCTGAGCTGGCCAGAATCTCACTAGCAGGAGTTCCCCTGAGTACCCTGCATGCTGTGGGTCTATGAAAACGGCTCTAGCTCGAATGTTCCAGCTTAAAGAAAGCGCCCGCAGGGTCAAACCCACATGATGTCAGGGTGATCATGCTTGAAAATTAAATGGGCATCATGGGGATGCTTCACTTTTTGGTTTGTTTTTAACGTTACCTCAAGACAGATAAGACATTTCAGTATGCTAAACTGAACTAAGATGGCTCAGTAAATCTATTAAGTCTCACAACAGATGTTAGTTATTTAGTGAACAAACAAGCATTTATCTGCTTCTGCTGCAAGTTACAAAATGAGCTCACTCCTCTTTTATGTTGTAATTTCAAGATGTTATCATTTACTTTGCCTTTGCTGTCGTTCTTGTTGTCTGCCTTTGCCTTGAGTGACTTATGCCAACTCTTCAATCACAGTAGCCTGCATGGTAATTTTGAGCTTCCTGCCATATGTGTTAAATTGGCACCTAGCTGCTTCTAAGATGCATCAGTGGATTTTAAAATACCAGCACCTGCAATCTTTTCTTTACATCAAGCGCTTATTTTGTTAATTGCAGACCTTTTCTTTCCACAGCAGCCACCTCACACTGCTGAGAGTTTGTTCTTGCACCTGTCAATCACAAAAGGATCAAAAGAAAGGTCCAAGGTGTGCTGTGGTTGACCATAGGAGAGTGACAGGCTCTTCATCTATTATTACCTTAGCTGCACTTCTTCTCTGGAACAATTCAAATCCACTGAAAAGCTCTTTGCTGTAAAAATATTTCAAAAAATCGTGAAAGCTAGCTAATGCTAAAGCTAGCTAGCTAATAGCTTGGTTAACAAGATGCATCTATTTTGCCACAATCACACAGAGCAGTGGCTGGAGACGGCATCATCACCAAAAGTATTGTGGCTATGTGCAATGGACTAAAATGGTTGCTTCAAAGATGGGGACTAGGTCTGCAACTACTTGCAATTAGTTGCCATCTTCAAAGCAACTTTAGCGCATATAGGAACCAGTAAATTGGCAATACTGGACTCAATCTGTTATCAGTCTGTGGTTTTGTGGGGTCATGTTGACAATTACATTCAATCTGTTTGGGATAATACAACGATTAAAAGCTACAGTAAGCTGCTCCCTTTTCCACAAGGTGTCACCATCGCTCTGTATATTTTGAGTTTGGTAGATTTTCACACCAAATACCCTTCCTGATTTACCCCCAAGAGATTTGTGGCTACTCCTGGGATCAAACTGGGTATACTTTGCTAAGTAGTTAGAGGTGTAAACCTCTAGAGCCATAATACAGCCATTAACTGTAAGTTTGGGAAATCTTTCCACACATAACTGATGTATTTGCTGCAGTGATTGACTGCAAAGTGACATAAACATTCAGCAACCTTGGTTTCATATTAGAATATAACCAGAACATAATTAGTTAGTAAGCAGTCAAATCACCTACTGTAAAGAGATGTGTCACAGACCAGTTGCGTTCAGTGGTGCTGACACTGCTCGATTTCAACCTGTTGACAATCTGTCTGCATTTATACATTTGATGGCATTCAGTTGCAAACTTTCAATGGCTTGTCTGAGCGTAATTGAAGTCAGTCCTAGTCACACCATGATCGTTTGGAGACAGGTTGCCTACCACTAGGCAACCAGTGTAACTGCCTTGAGATTAAAAATGGTTGCAAAAATCAACTCAAAATGTTAGAAATATTCCAGTGTTAGAAAATCAGCACTGCTCAGTGTTAGCCATTGTTAATCTTCAAAACTGACACTGGAGATTTTGCTGTGTACACAGACTAGAAACAGAATCCGTAAAGCGTCCATGACCAAAAATGTTGTCCTTGGCCTACAAAATCTGCAGAAGTCCTTTTATAGAGATTACTGAGGTCTTGTTACCTTTCCTCCTCTTCTACTGAAAATGTGCTCATATGATAACTTCTACCTCCAGTGGATTGAAACAGGAGGACTTTTTCCCTTGCCTGTTGCCATAGGAGCTCTAGTGATGACAGCTTTTTATAGCCATCACCCACACACCTATCTCAGAGTTGATTGAACTAAATCAGGCCAGCCGTGCTGGAATCTAAAACCTGAAGTTTCTTTTCTCAAGGTTTGTCAAGTTAGAGCTCAGGATACGCTTGCTAAACCTGCTTTCTGTAGTACATTCTGGAATAGATGGGCATGCCAGAGTAAACTAAAGCTAAACACTTTGAATTGAGCAAGTATCTATTTTAACTTCCTACTTCTTGCAAATATATATTCAGACCTTTAACTGATGTTCACATTGGAAAGGGGTTAGCAAATTGCAATATGACACATAAATTGCAATATATTGTGTCCGTGGACATGATTTTCCATCAGTCCACTCTTGTGTGTATTGATTAAAAGGCAAGAAGAAGTCCAGATTTAAGGTTTGAGGGTTGGTGGATGAGTAAGTTCTCTTGCCCTTAATGCTGAAGATGCTAGAGTTTCAGTTATACACATTCAATTCAATTGCATTTATATAGCGCCAAATGACAACAGCATTTGCATCCCATTGCTTTATATAGTAATGTAAAGACCCTACAATAATACAGAGAACACCCCAACAATCAGATGACAGGAAGAAAAAACTCCCTTTTAATAGAAGAAAGCTCTGGAAGGCGTCACCTTGTAACATTTAGCCATTAACATCTTCTGTGGTTTAGGTTAAAATGTAATGATTGTCATATCTTTAAAAAAAAAACCTGTTTGGCAATGATGACACTTCTGTGCTTTCTCTGCATAAAAAACACAAAACATATTTCCCATCGTAATGTATTACTTACACATTTGTGCTCACTAACATGAAATAAACACAGTCATTTGTGCACATGAACAAAAAAACCCCCTGATTCTTGTGAATTGCAAAAAACCAAGTTTACTGTCGGGTCCAAAAGTTGTTTGGTCAGTGTGGACGGTTCCTCCCTTCAATATAGCTGCACGGTGGGAGATTGTTTTCTTTTTTACTCAACTGTTGGACTATTTCAAAAACATAACAAACAACAAAAAGTCCCTCGTAAATCCGAACTAATATTAATTAGGATCAAGCTGGGCTGGGATCTTCAGTGACAGAATATCTCTGATTTATCTGTTCACACCATTAAAGTGACCAAGCAGCCAGGCCTGTAGAGGAAAACATTGCTTTAATGAGTGCGAAGAGTGCTGTGGTGTGTCGTCACACCTAATTAGTTTTCCATTTCTCTTAGTCTGGCCTTGCTGATCTCACTTTCACCCAAACTTGAGACTGCAGCTTGAAGCCTTTCATATTATGTTGAATTTTTAACTGGAAAGACATGGACACTGTTTCATATATCCAGTGAGATCCAGTCTGAACAGAGTGAAAGTGAAAGGATTTATTACCAATTACTTCAACACAGTGAGAGGGATTCTTTCTTGAAATATAAAAGTACTGTTCCCTTGGCAATCCTCTTGGATATGATAGGTAACCATCAAATTTCCACAGTGCTGCTTCTTTGTCCGTCGTCTTTGCTTTACTTGCAGACAACAAACCCAATGATGAATTTGGGTGATTGCTGTCTGGGTAGGTTTCACGTTGAAACAAAGTGATTGATATAAATTCTCTTAAGCTCATAAAATCCAGATATCCAGATTAAAGACCATCATCATCTGCTGATGTCCTCACTGATTCAGTTCATGTGTTGTACCTACTTTTAGCTTGTGACCATCTCAAGTACGTATCACATGATGTTTTTCATTTGCAAACTTCAATTCAATTCAATAAAACTTTATTGATCCTGAAGGTTGACCCCGAAGGAAATTGGCAAGGAGTGCAGCTGATGCTTTGAAGTTGAGGACATCTCCCTGCTTTCCTTGGTCTTAAAATGTGTAAACTTAACCTGAGGCAAACTCAAACAAGGGAGCATTAATCACACGAACTTGAGCATCCACTCGCTCAACTCTGTCTTAAAGCACTGCTGCGGACAGGCCTCCTGGACCTGTTACACAATTTGGGCATTTGAAAAATTAATTGGCAGAACTACTTTTTAAATTAGATGAACTCATTAAACAATAACAATAAACAACATAACCCAGATGAATGCTTGGCTCCTCTACATGTTTTTGGAGCAAAATCCAAGATACAACAAACAACACATGGGGTAATGTTTTGTGTTATTGTAAGTCATACTTACAACCAACTCTTATGTAAAGAGTAGAAAGCCAAAGTAAAACATTCATTTCTGCCTGCCATATGGGTGTTGGTGCCTGACAGGCAGATAATTTAGAAACTCTTCCGCGGTCCAAAAAAAAGCATCAGTTCTCTAGGGTGAAAATCCCTCGCTGATGTCAGAATGGCTGGAGAGTTTCAAGCGGATAAAACAACAGTAGTAACACAACCAGATTATCAAAAGTACAGTTAATTGATTTATGAAATTATGTAACGTTTTAATGAGTTTTACTTCATTCTAATCACATCTAACATCATCACACGGCATGAACTGTATGGGTGGCTTTGTATCTCCAGCAGGGTTCTGAGTGACTGATCCGAGCTAAAAGTCCTGAGGTTATATTTATTGTTTTACTAGTCAGTCTGCTCCCACATGGCAGCTGAGGAGACTTGGAGGTTGCAGACAATATTAAACAAAGACTTTACAGCTTGGCCTACTTTTACAGGCTGAAGAGAATGTTTGAGCAACAATATGCTTGTCTCATTCACATACGGCTGCCGCGGCGAGCCGTGTGGTGTTGGAGGAAAGGACCCAAAATGCAGGCAAGCGGCAGATGATACGAGTGAGAGTTTATTTACAGAGTGGCAGAGTGACAAAAACGGGCAATGAAGCATGAGCAGTTACTGAAGAAATCCTAAACTGGGAAAAACTAAAGAGCAAACCTGGAATCACCAAGAATCGGAGTGAGGGGCAGATACACAGAGAGACACTGGGAAATCACACACAGGTTGGAGACACAGCTGGACCTGATTAACCTGATGAGACAGGGAAACACTAACACCAGGGACCAACAGAGGGAGCACAAACCCAGAAACCCAGCATCCAAAATCCCAAAACACAAACCATCCCAAAACAGCCCACACATAATAATGAAAATAATAATAATAACAACAATAAATACACCAAACACAAAATCACTGAGTCACAGACTCAGGACCATGACACGTGTTCTACAAGAGTTCATAGAAATATACCAGGCACATGTATTCTTTTAATTCAAGCACTGAAAATAAATGAGCTTTTCTTTTCCTAATCAATGCTGTAGTCCTCTGGGTATAGCATTCTGAGAACTATGCTCAGTCCTCCACTTCTCCTGATTTTTCTGATAATGACAAAGTAGATTATACCTACAAAGCATCTGAAGTGTCAGAGAGCCTTTAAAGTGGTGAGACTGAAGAGCAGAAGGAATTCAGGTTACCTAAAGATGTGTGTGACACATATACTTGTTCAGCATGTTGCTAAACTACAGCCATAAACAACGTAGTTGGCCTCGTAACCCGGTGAATGTTAATAAGTATAAAGAAACTTCTCACGAATTTGTCAAGGCCCAGACACTAGCTTTTTGTCCTAGAGGCAGTAAGTGAAGCAAGAGTCATGTTGATTGATCGGTAAAGTGAGCTGGTGAGTCATGTAACAACTGGAATACTAACTAAGTCTAGGAACATTCAGAACAGCTCCAGGATACATACCAAGACTACAGGCAGGTCTTTCTAGCTTCAAGATTTACTATCACGGATTTTGCCCTCAGCTTCCATAAGGCTCATTTCACCAGCCTGAGATATAAGAGACCTGCTTCCTGTGAAGTATGCTTTTATAGAGCATCTAGAACATCTGTGTTCATTCATCATCTGCAGAAGCCTGATTTCAAGCACCACTTATTGGGCCAGATCAATTACCTTCTAGTGAACGCAGAGTTCTCAGGAGAGGGACCGTGCTGAAGAGCACCTGTATTTAACCTGAGAGGGGAAACTATGACACTGGGTACTCAGAATGCCCGGCTGTTCCATTAGCCCTTTGTGTCCTCTCTTTAGACCTCTATCTGGTATCATTACCATTCATAGTGTCTTGCTGGTATCATTATGAGCAAATGGTTTGGTTTCCAGTTGCCATGCCAAACCTTTTGGATGCTGTCTGTCATTGGTCTGTCATTACGTTGATGTCACATAGTAGAATTGTTTGGATCTATGTATTTGTTTTGTATGCTTTTGCAGCACAGTATTTTTAATATTTTTGGTTTTAATCAAAAGACATTGGATTTTTTTGGGAGGATTGCATAATTGCATTTTTTGTTTTTTCGGTTGTTCTGCTAGTGTGCACAAATGATAGCTGTGAAAGTCGTAGGATATGATACTGAGAAAGTGTAGCTAAGGTTCAAGCAGGTGTTTGTCAGGTCTGCAAAAATACGAGTGATAGAGGAAGCAGGAGGGAAACGCTATTTTCAAAGCTACACCGCCTCTGCTGGACACTGCAGGGCTAAAAGAAGTGCACCAAGACTATATAGCTCACTACTATACATGTCTGACTACTGGACACAGTCAGCCCTGCGAATGACCCTTTTTATTTCTAAAATTCAGTCACACTGTTGTCAGGTTAGCAGACGATTGCTTTCCATGTGAGTTCATGGTGGATTGTCGGACAGCGAGGTATCCACTTCATGTTGCTACAAAATAAGGCCAAATTATGAATAAGGAAATAAAGGAATTGATAAGAATTTAGTGAGCCCGATTCCATTATCAATATCACGTATCGATTTGATTTGATTCCTTTTGATTCTCACTGGCTCTCCTTTGAGAGTCACTACCATCACAGCATATCAAAGACATTACCAAAGACTGCATGTTCATTGGCTGAGCCATTCCAGGAACCACACTCATTTGTCCAGTTTGCTGTTGTTCGCTTTATATAACTGTCAGAACAACAGAACAACATTTAGCCACGATGATGCACTGACAGACAGTCACACTCATGAGGTGTAAACAATACCAGCTAGAATGCTGTCATAGAGAGTAATGAATAATGCTTTTGGCAATAGAACAGTGTGTAAATGTTAATATGTTCCCTCTGCTATTCCTGGCCATGCTGCAGCAATCAATACTAAATGGAGATGTTTTTGTTTTGTTAGTCAGCCCTCTGAAACACCTTCAGTAATATTTTGATTTAGATTTGGGCTCTTTAGGCATTTATTTCTGCCAGCAACGACCTGCTAATTACCAATTATAAGGCAGACTAACCCTGATATACTTGATACACTTGCAACTGACAGCTGACTGACAGTACCGCTGTCAGTTAACTACCCAAGATATACAGAGGAAAAATAAAGTTCACTATAGTATTTCGTGTGTCAAGTTTTCCAGTTAATCCCTTATGACCACAAAACATTAAACAAACTATGTCTTTTATGTCATCATTTATTTTGTTCTTTCCACACCATTGCTGATTACTCCTTGGTGTTAACCATCAACTCCACAACCACAACCAAATGATAAAAACAATTTACAAATGATAAAATGTTATGAGGTATGGTGCCAAAGTAGCAGTTCTACAAATATTTTTAGTATTTAATCATTTTGCAACACTAGATTACTTGAGAGGGAATGTGTTTGCATCCAAATAACGTTGACATTTTCATTTTGTTGTTTTATGGCATTAGGCTCCTTGCTAGCCACACATAAATACAAGATTTAGTCATGCCATAAAGAACTGTGAAAATGTGAACCAGCAAAATTTGCTATTCCAAAACTTCTTATTATAAGTTTTAAAGAGACAACAAAAAGCTGCAACTCATCCTACTGCAGAAATCAAGCATGTACTTATTTAGTTGGTTTTTGGGTTTTTTTTTTTGCTCTTTATCCACGTCCCTCTTCTCCACTGTTTTTCCCCCCTCTTCCTTTCTCCCTTTTCTTTTCCTCATTCAAGTCTGTCCCGTATCTAGCAAGTAAAAATTAAATAAATAAAAAAAGATGAATCAAATAGACCATTATGGCAAGGCTGGGATGGCCAATTTGGTAAAGTAAATCCGTTGGGCATCTTTCCTCGCCTTTAGACAATAATTCTGACGGCAAAAGAACCAAACGGGTCAGGCAGAAAAGAAAAAAAAAATCAAGCATGTGAGCACACGGGCCTAGTTAAATAAATGTGTTAATCTAAAAGACAACACATGATTACAACTTATGAAGGAGCAGGATACAATACAGGACAGTATCAAATAATGAAAGAAGAGAATAGTTTAGCAGAAATGACACTAAAATGCAAGAACAGCTTATGGCGTGACTGTAGCTCCAGAGGTAGAGCATGTCATCTATTGTTTGAAAGGTTGGTGGTTCAATCCCTGGCTCCCTCTAGTCTGCGAATCCGATGCATCCATGGGCATATGAATGTGTGTCAATTTTAGGTAGCAAACACTTAAAATCATAGATGCGAAAGAGTGAAAACGACATGTATAAGCATTTTGAGTACTCTGGGAGAGAAGTGCTATATAATAATCAGTCCATTTACTTAGCACGTAAGAAACACATAGCAAAAGTCTTGACCCAACTCTTGTTTATTTATATTTTGCTTCAAATTAGTCAGACTTCCAGACTTTTTGTAATTTTTAAAGTGGTTCTCCAGGTTTTCTGAAGGTTTTTCAAAAATATTGTTTTTGAGCTTCTTTTTTTTTACTGACCTATGAATAATTCAAGCTAAACTTTAAAAAAAATGAACAAGTGTTTTGATAACATATAACAGACAACTTAACATAGAACCAAACACAAAACGCAGTTTTCGAATTTATCAGGGCTAGACAGCCTAAAAGACACGTCCTTAAGGAACAGGGAAAGAAAATCCATCAAAGATGATGAAAAAAAATTATGAACCTCACTGTATCTGTACGCTTTACAGAAAACACCCAGCATGTATCAAAGACCTGAAGACTTTAGTGCCACTGTACTTTAATAGAAGAGCTTGAACTAAGTCATGCATGCACAGAAAGATCACTGCACTCAGGGACTGGCCCACCAAACCACCACCAGCAGCTGTATGACAAGCTGACACCAAGCTCATGTCTGCAGTCACATTTAACTCGAGATAACGCAGTGTTATGTAAGCGTGGTGTTATGTAAATGGAATGCCTTTTAAAGCTACACGAATGAAGCTAAATGAACTGTAAATATTTCCTGGTAACTGAAGAAATTAGGGAAATCCTTAGAGATGAAAAGGTGCATGGCACGTGCAAAAGGCTGATCTTGGAAGCTTATTACTAGTTATGTATCAAAGCATGGAATCAGTGGAAATATTAAACAATCCTTGTAGATATGCAGTATATAAAGCCCCTTTTCCATTAGGTACAAATGGGGAAAGGGCCATAGTGTATGGCCACTATAGTGTTATGGTTGGCTCAGACAAAAAACAAAAAGCAAACGCATAAAAACACACTACAAGTGATTTTCAGTGGAATTAAGGGTTATGAGGCAGACAACTGACACCCAGAGTTGTTGCTGCTATAAACTGAAGCTGAGCTGGCCTCAACTTATTTCAGAGACTCAGTGAAGCACTTCAACACTGTTCTTTGTACGTTTGTTGCTTGTACTGTGGTGTGATTGTATTGTTTGTATCTTTTCACACTGAGCAAGTGAGTTATAATTGCACAAAAACAAAGGAGCAGTCATTAAGGAAAAGGGCAATCAATAAATTGTGATCAGTTTAATATTTATGCTTAGCTTCCTGCTTGAATGAGGAAATAAACACTTCACAGTTCAGCTTACAGCCTGAAAAGGAACCAAATGTACAACAAAACCTAAAGGATTTAGAGTTTCTGTAAAGATGAGAGGGCCAAAGTCCCTCGTGAGATGTGTGCAAACCTGGTGATGTTTTGCTTGAAATCCTTGAGATGCAAATAAATGTATAACTTTTATATAATGTGTTTTTTATTGTTGAATTTTGGTTATTCTGTATATTCTGGCTCTCTCTCACTGTACGTCTTTAAGATGAACATTAAATGGGAACCAAAGCTGTAACTGTCATGGTCCTCGTGTCTGCCCAAAACACATGTAGCCCCGCAAGGCTACATGTGTTTTGTATTCTTTCTCTCCCTCTCTCTCCTCTCTGCCTGGGCGGAGCTCACTGCGGGCTCCCGCCATTGGCCCACACACCTGTTCGCAATGAGCTGTCATTGCCTGTCCACTATTGGTGCGAGACACGTTAGTGATCCTCTCAGCTCCTGTGAATCTGTGCTTAAGTGTTTTGTGACTTGTGAGTAATTCCCTCTCCTGTGTGATAATTTTCCTCCTCGGACCTGTGACCTTCCTGCTGTGCGGACGTTGTGTGAGTTTGGGCGTGAAGATGAGAACGAGTGTGAGAGAACTTCCCCTTGGACCTGTGGAACCCTGGATGTTCCCCCTCACTGTATATATTCTGCACTGGTGTTGTAAATAAACTGTGTTTGGAAACGTCAACCTGCTCTGCGCTTGAGTCTCTGCTATTGACCGTGAAAGTAACTTCCTAGGAGAGCAGTGGTTCCCAAGCTTTTTTTCTTGCTAGGCCCTCCTTTGTTTTATAGTGATGGGATTTACGGCTCTTTTTAGAGAGCCGGCTCTTTCGGCTCCCAACTGGCTGTTCAGGTTGTTTTGTTGCTTTAATTAATTTATTATTAACAACAATATGAAAAAGGAATTACTAATGTAAAAAAAAAAATTGGTTTTATTTATACATGTTTATATATAAATATATATGGTGGCCCCTAGAAACAAAGCACATACAAACTCCAAAACACATTTCTAGTGTCAACTGAACTTCCAAAACAGCTACCTGGATCGCTTAAATTATACAACTGAAAGCATATGTGTATTGTTTGTGTATTTATACATAAGCACTCATATATATTCAAATAATAATAATGATAATTTTAAAAAAAAAGTTCATTTACCTGTTACTACCACACACCAAATCCGGTCGTTGGTACTTCCTGGCTTGTGTAGCCACTAGGTAACAAAAGCTCAACACTGCCCCTAGCATCCTGGAGCACTTCTGTTGTGTTTTGTACGTGCTTTGGGGTTTGCACGTGCTTTGTCTGTAGGGGCCACTGTAAATATACTATTATTTATTCACTCCACATAAAATGTAATAAATAAATCATATAATACAAAAACCAACTAGTTACATTTTAAACTTTTAACTATTTAAATTTTTAGCTTTTCCTTTTAAACAAATTTAAAGTGAAACAACACAAAACACTGCAAACCACAACACAATGAAATATAAATTAAAATATGAAAACAAAAAGAAGATGCACATTCTTTGTTATATAGGCCTGCATGAATAAAGTTTCTGAATCCTTTATCATCCGCAACTGAAAATAGTTGTGGATGATTACTATACCTTTCTAATGTGACGTTGTTGTCCCTGGCTCTCTTTGGCTACGTTCACACTGCAGGTCTTAATGCTCAATTCTGATTTTTTGATCAAATCCGATGTTTTTGTCTGCTTGTTCACACTACAAATAAAATGTGACAGCAAACGGTACGGTAGCTACTGATTGGAAGGTTGGTGGTTTGATTCCTGGCTTCCCCAGTCTGCATGCCAAATATCCTTGGGCAAGATATTAACCCCAAATTGCCCTCCGATGCGTTCATCAGAGTGTGAATGTGTGTGAATGTTTATTAGTTGCACTTGTGTTTAGAAGTGCTTGTGTGAATGGGTGAATGAGGCATGTTGTATAGAGCGCTTTGAGTACTCCAGGAGAGTAGAAAAGCGCTATATAAGAATCAGTCCATTTACCATTTCTTTCAGTAGTCTGGTTACTTGGTGGTGTAAGAGACTGCTGAACCTGGTTTGAAACAGGGCGGCTGCTGTTCTCTGGCAGGACAGGGATTTGTTGTTCAGTTGGTTCAGTCTTGGTCCCTTTAAGTTTGATGAGATGGCTCCTGTTTCGACGTAGAAGCCCCCTCGGGGTCTCAACAAGGTAAGACCGTGGTGTATCTGCTCTGCCTGATATAGTCCCATTTGTTTTCATGTCTGTGATCCAAACTTGATCTCCTGGGTGTAGTCCAGTGAGGTCTTGTGCTCTGTGTCTGTTGTCAAACCATTTCCACTGTTTTTCTCTCGCCTTCCCTTCTCTCTCTCTCAGTTTAGTGATGTTTGTCCAGCCTGGGTTGAGGCAGGATGGAAGTATGGGAACTGTGGTACAAAGTTTCCTCCCCATCAGAAGCTCTGCAGGGCTATGTCCATTGGCAAGTGGTGTGGTGCGATATGCCATGAGAGGGAGATATGGGTCTCCTTCTTTCTGTGGAAAGCTCTTTACTGTTCTCACTGCTCTTTCAGCCTCACCATTGCTCTGAGGGAATCTCGGGCTGGAAGTGGTGTGGGCAAAGGCCCCCCCCAACAGCCCTTTTGAATGTCTCCCTAGTATGGCTACAACACCTCACTCTTGGAGCACTTTTTTGCCACATGTATCGCAAACCACGTCTCAACTGTTTGTGGAGGTAAAATAAGTCCGCTCCAACTAAGCTCAGCCACTGTTGTGAGTGCGCGCACCAGCGGCTGCGAGACATTTATACAGCCGTATTTCGCACATGACTATGAAAGGCGGAAGAGAAAGTAGTTCCTTTGAATGTAGACAATCCGAATGATATAGTTTCTTTCCACTGTGTTCCTGTTAATGATAAACTACAAATGGACCCTAAATTACTAAAATATCGATATTTTAATGTGAGAATCGATTCTAGAACATAAATGACTGGTATCGGAGGAATCGATATTTCAGGATCGATCCGCACATCACTAGCGTGTAGCTGCTGGCTTTTAAAACAGTCACGTCCTATAAGTAGCTAGGACTCCTGTTTGACAATAAACAGGACTGAACTCTTAAGACTAACCTTGTCTACAGGAAGGAAACAGCCCAGGCTTTACTTTGAGTAAAGCTGCTACAAATGCTTCATCAGTTGATGGTTTCTACCATGCTTCTCTATTTTGCAGTCTGCTGGGGGAGCAGTATTAACAAAAGGAACATACACCAGCTGAATAAAAAACCCAAAAGACAGGCTGGACCCTGTGGAGGCAGTGCAGACAACACTGTCCAGATTTAGGTCAATTATGGACAATACCACCCATCCTCTGCACTCTGCCTTCATACACACAGAAGAGGAGTACATTCAGTACATTCACTGCTGTCTCAGGGCTTCTCCACAGAAAGGCTTTTGTACATCAGGTGATTAGACTGCACAACAGGAGGGTAGAGGAGTGGGCTGGGAGTTAACCAGAAGAAGGAATAGAAATGTGCAGGAGCACTTTACAAACCTGATGGACCTTAATGACAGATATTAATGAATGTATTATTAATCAATATATACTTTGTTATTTGATTTAATCTCTTCTTTTTAGTGAGTGATTTTTTTAAAAACTGTGGGTAAATGACCAAGACTTCAGTCATAATTAGTAAAAATAAATTAAGTTTTATTATGAAAAAAAAGACAGAGTTTGCACAGTTCTAACAATCTTGAAAGTCAGTAACCCATGATGAAGTGAACCACCAACATCTTTGGTTAGAAAAATGTCTTGATGGGGCATACTGACACCCCATGCTGCCCCCATTACATGCCCCATTTTCTGATTTATCTTTCGTTTGCATTTCTCTCTATATACAGTATGTGCACAAGTCTTCAATCACCCTTTATCTGTTTATAGTTTGCTAGGAAATTGGGAAAGGATTTTAAAGAGAAAGGAATTTATATAAGCTTCAAAGCAATATTTGCTATGACCACATTTATTCTCCAACACAGAGAGAGACACAAAGAGAACTCTCTTAGGCACCACTCTTGTCATTTCTTCACATACTCCTCAGGAGAAGTTCTCCAGCCTGCTATGCCATTCAATTCAATTTTATTTATACAGTGCTAAATCACAACAACAGTCACCTCAAGGCACTTTATATTGTAAGGTACACCCTACTATAATACATACAGTGAAAAACCCAACAATCATATGATCCCCTATGAGCAAGCACTTTGGTGACAGTGGGAAGGAAAAACTCCCTTTTAACAGAAAGAAACCTCCTGCAGAACCAGGCTCAGGGAGGGGCGGCCGTCTGCTGCGACCGGTTGGGGAGAGAGAAGGAAGAAAGGATAAAAGACATGCTGTGGAAGAGAGCCAGAGATTAATAACAGATATGATTCAGTGCAGAGTCTGTTGACACATAGTGAGTGAGGAAGGTGACTGAAGAAGAAATACTGAATGCATCATGGGAATCCCCCAGCAGCTCACACCTATTGTGGTGTAACTAAGGGAGGATTCAGGGTCACCTGATACAGCCCAACCCAGCAAAACGGAAAGTTTGAAGCCTAATTGTAAAAGTAGAGATAGTGTCTGTCTCCTGAATCCAAACTGGAAGCTGTTTCTTTAGAAGAGGAGCCTGAAAACTGAAGGCTCCGCCTCCCATTCTACTTTTAAATACTCTAGGAACAACAAGTAGGCCTGCAGTGTGAGAGCGAAGTGCTCTAATGGGGTGATATGGTACTACAAGGTCATTAAGATAAGACGGGCCCTGATTATTCAAGACCTTGTATGTTAGGAGCAAGATTTTGAATTGAATTCTTAAAGGAGATCCAAAGCTCTTCTTTGAATGTTGATATTGTTTAATTCAATATCAAATGATCCCATTGTATCACTAAAGTTGAGGTCCAGGCTCTTAGGAGGCCGATCATTGACTGACAGTAGGTATGCTTTCACTGCTTTCACATGTGTTTGAGATCATTGTCACGGTGAAAAATGAAGCCGTTTACCAATCAAATGCTTTCCAAATGGTATTGAATGGTGGATGAAAATCTGACAGTGCTTTCATATGTTTATAATTCCATTCATTTTAACAACATCCCCAACACCACTGAGTGAAATTCAGTGCCAAACCATGACAAAGCCTCCACCATGTTTTACAGATGGCTCACTGTTGTACTTCTCTCCTGTCCTCCTCTGTGCATGCTGACAATGATTTAACCAATAATTCAGAAATTTTTGCATAACACCTGGTTGCTACTGATCTTTATTCCAGTTCTACTTAAACATATGACATCTTTTGTCCACCACATGTCCAGTTTCCTAAAATATTTTTGAAGACACATCACACGATGCCAAAATATGCCAAGTTTTCAGGTAATTGTTTTTTGGGAATCGACTTATTGTTGAAAATATAATATATAATTAAACAAGTTAAAACAAAGTTAAACAAGCATATAATTTTATGCTTGTTTAACTTTGTTATTCTTGGCATTTTTCCAAGAATAACAAAGAAATTGAAAGAAATGGCACAGAAATGCACAATTAATCAAATTGTAATCTTGATCACGATTCTTTTGTCCTCCAATTAAATGAGCATGATTGAATGATATTTCAAATGAATGCTCCATCACTTAAAACGCAAAGCAAAAACAAATCAAGTGTTCACTAAATCAGCCATGGGCGCGCAAGTGCCAATCACAGCTGAATCACAGCTTGACGTTCCTGGGATTAGTCTGGATGAGAAATACTACATTAAAAGACAGATCACAACTAAATTCAAAATTTTGACACAGAAGGTGCAGATCATCTGTTGTTTGCTTCAGATTTAGTGCAAGTGATGTTAATCAAGAGCAAACTTCAGTATCAATAAAGCACGAGGTATAAGAAAAACTGTGATGTGTGAATCCTCCAACATTAACTCGGACATCCAGAAAAGCGAGCCTGTAAAGTCTGTTTATCCATCTATCTGACCAAACACGATCGCATTCTGTTTGGTCAAAGATGTGTCTCCAGAAAACACAGTGAATAACAAAGGTGTCACCTTCAGCAGTTTGGAGACAAAGTTAAAGAGACATGGCTGAGATGGTTTGGACAAAGGTGGATGAAGAAGAAGCTGTCAGGCAGGAGGAAAAGAGGAGGAATTCCAAGATAGTTTCTGATGTGGCTCCTGTGACATCACCCATTAGTTAGTTTTAAAGGCTTTAGCTGGGGACGTTTGCCATCACCATCTGGGTGTTTTGAAACTACATGTCATGAGCAAGAGGTAAATAAGACTGAGAAACCGAGGGACACTGCACATTTATATAATGCATACCTGTCAATCACCAGAAAGGCATCTTTTACAAAATCCCCTGCACCTTGCTCTCTCATCCTGCAATGTGGGCCATAATTTATTGAATTCAATATTAAGTTGAATACGGGGAAACTAGGGATGGAAGCCATACATTGATTAAGAATGTGCTTACTGAGATCGCAGATGAAGTTAGACTGTTTTCACATTAGCAGAGAAACACTACAAAATTAAACTGCCTGTTATTGTTGGAATAAATCACCGAAACATCAGCATGAGCCCCCTTCCTAAATTGTAACAGCTTAACCTTTAGCGTAGTCGGACTGACACTGAAAGAATAACACCTGCAGTACACATTAGTTGTGATACTCATTATGTCTGGATTCAATTATTTCAGGAGGACTAAACAAGGCTTTTCACACAAACATTATTGTTTTTCTGGTTTTTTTTTACAGAGCCTTGTTTTGCTCAGTGCCATGTTTCTGTCCTTACAACTAATTATTGAAAACCGCAGCAGAAGTAATTTTGAGCTCCTCACATTCAAACTTAACCACAGATATTTCTTCTGCAACCAATCAGATTTTGTATATCAATTTAATACTGAGACAAGTAGTGTAGGAAGGGCAATGTCCATAATAGCTAACTGTCAAATCTCTTCTTTGAGAGGCCACTGATGACTCTTGGATGGAGATTGTGGAAGTTTTGGAAAGAATGTGAAGACTTTCATCCTATAGGAAGTAACAAGGGAATCATTTATGCAATAATTATAATAATCATTTTTGAGAAGGAAAATTAGCCATTTATAGTTTGAACCAGGTGAAGAAGAACAAATGGACCTTACAAGAGCAACCAGTATAAATGTTTATGTTGAGATAAGCACCGTGGAAGCTGGAGGATTGTAAAATTGTTGTAGTTATAACAATAAGTTATAAGCAATCAGACTGTATATATTTAACAGACGTGTAGGTGAATAAAAGCTCATTAATAAGCTATTAAACATACTCTTCAAGCTCATGATTTTAAGAAGAGACTGAGCTGAAGCTAAAGAAGTGATGCAGTTACTTTTTTAGCTGCCTGCAAATAATATTGATTTTATGACTTTTTAGTGCCAAGAGTTTGCACCATAAGCATGTTGAGGATGTTCAAAAATCATTACTGTCATAGCTGTTTCAGTGAGAATGAAATCCTAAAAAGTTACCCAAAAAGTAGCCCATCATCAAGGGCTACACAAAAATAAGGCGTATTACTATTATTATTATTACTATTATTAGTGTACATATTGGACAGCAGCTTGCAAGTCTCACTTCCCCAATTTTTTTACTTAATTTTTTAAAAATATATCTAATTCAGCAGATGCCATTTCAAGATAAATCCCTGCAAAGGTTCAAAAGAGGTGAAGTGCCTTGCTGTCAGACTTCCCCTGATTCCAAAAATTTGTCCAAACTTGCTTTCATCTGTGACAAGAATGGGGCACCAGTGGTGGAGCTGTTAGTTCTCATGTTTTCTGGAGAATGCCCATCGATTTGCACAGTGTGACCTCAGGTCCCACTGAGGGGTGTTGCGAACTTATGCAACCCTCACGGAGTCTGTTTCTGACAGTTTGGTCAGAAATATGCGCACGACTTGCCTGCTGGAGGGACTCTTGCAGTGTATGATCCTTTTCTACTCACACAAAAGACACTGATCTTGTGGCTGAATTGATGCCCTTCTACATCCCTGTCCTGCTCCCCTCGTGCAACAGCACTGCTCTTGGTACCTCTACCACATTCTTGTAATTGTGGTGCAACACACAAAAAACCTTCTTGCAGCAGTACATATGAATACGCCATCCTGGAGTACAACCTGTACAACCTGGATTTAGCGGACTGTCTCATGCTACCAGAAAAAGAAAAACTTGACAAATCAGTCACTGAGTTGCAGGGGCGTAGTTTCCAGGGGTTAGGGGGG
>NW_005187526.1:1355494-1357206 GCF_000239375.1 Pundamilia nyererei
TAATCAGACCCAACCAATATAACCCCCCATAAAATTATGAATGATCTTGCATAAATAGGCCATTGATTTTTTTTTTTTACTCATTTCAGGTCTTACCAGCAAAATAGTTGCATGTTTAATCATCTGGGAATTTACCCAATTTATTTATTTAGACAGAGAACTTGACCCCACCAGTGTTCAGCACAAAGTTACGCCGATGCTGACTTGCACCTGCTGTACCTGTCATGGCCTGGGTCTAGGGACCCAGGGCTCAGGCATTTTCAGTGTATGTTTATGTTTATGTTTATGTTTTCCGTGTGTTGTATTGGTTTGCTCTCCGTCTCTCCATGTGTCTCTGTGTGAGCTTCCGGAGGTGTGGGTTCGCTGAGGAGACTGCGAACCCGGAAGTGGTCTACTCGAGAGACAGCCGCACCTGCCGCTCGTCGTCCTCTGCCAGCTGCAGCAGATTACGCTCGTCTAGGAACGGCATTTAGGACTGCAGCTGGGCTGAGGCCGACGCTGGATCCTTGAGTCAGAACTCGTCAGTACTGCCGTGAGCTTTTACGTTATGTTATATTCCGAGGAAACAGATCCCCTGCTAACCCTCTGCCTTTTGTGTTACCAGGAATCGGGAGCGGAGTACGCCTCTAAAGTCACGGTGTGGGAATTGGAGTTTTTTGGAGTCGCCACCTTTCACTTCTCACGGACATCTGCACTGTGTGGGATTCAGGGAGAATCACCACGGGACCACAGTGCCGGGATTTTGAATATAGTTGTGTGTTTTTCACCTCCTGTAAATAAATCCACTGTCCTTCACTTAGAGTCTCGCGTTTGGGCCCTGCTTTCACTGTCACTCCACGGTCTGCCATCGCAGCCCGTGACAGTACCAGGTCTGAAACTGGGTTTTTTTTTTCCATTTAGAAAAAGTGCCCAAATATCAAAGAGCACTTTAATTTGCCTTCTTTCATCAAGGATATTGAAACAGGGCCAAATCTTTTCTGTTGTTGTGTGTTGGTTACCAGATTTAAATGATGAAACAGGAAGTGTTATAGAGCTGAGACTGTGAAACAAAATCGTATCATACTTTAATTTGTGTCATTCAACCACAGTGTTGGAGCCACAAAATTTTCTTACATTTATTATATTTAAATTGAAAAAAAGTGTATATGACGTGATGAAATGGTCCTACAGTAGCAGCATAGTTTTTTTTATTTTAAATGTTTTTAAAGATAAATATTGCAGATGGACATACATTATTGCTGTATTAATAGATGTATAGCACAACTCTTTCATTAAAAACACATGATTTTATGTACAATCATAACTGAACAATCCATTTGTACTTGATTTTGATCTGAGACATGGGTAGAGACACCAGCAACCATAGTCAATCGTCTTCTAGGGGCCAGAGCAGGCGACATTGAGGGAAATTTAAAACTGCTGGCTAAGGGTAAACTTAAATTCAGTAAAATTATAATTCATGTAATGACAGCTGGTTAGAGGTCAGAGGTCATTAAAATCAATATTGAATCGGTGTGTAACTTTGGCAAAACAATGTGGGACTTTGTAGTTTTCTCTGGTCCCCTCCCCAATCAGACCAGGAGTAACATGTTTAGTTGCATGCTCTCCTTAAATTGCTGGCTGTCTGAGTGGTGCCTCTCTGCAGCTCCTCTCCTCCAAAACCCCCAAAACCCCATCTCCATAGAGACTGTGTCAGCTCCCAAACAGACAAA
>NW_005187526.1:1357595-1358249 GCF_000239375.1 Pundamilia nyererei
CCCAGCTGTGAAACTCAAAAACCAGTCTTACTTGTTATCATCTATCGTCCACCTGGGCCTCACACAGAGTTTCTGTCTGATTTCTCAGACTTTTTATCTGATTTAGTTCTGAGCTCAGATAAAATAATTATTGTGGGTGATTTTAACATCCACGTAAATGGATGTTAAAATGACAGCCTCAGCACTGCATTTGATCTGTTATTAGACTCAATTGGCTTCATTCAAAATGTAAAAGAACCCACCCACCACTTTAATCACACTCTCTAGATCTTGTTTTAACATATGGCATAGAAACTGAACATTTAACAGTGTTTCCTGAAAACCCTCTCCTGTCTGATCATTTCCTGATAACATTTACATTTACAATAATGGATTACACAGCTTTGGGGAGTAGACTTTATCACAGTAGATGTCTTCCTGGAAGTGCTGTAAATAACCTTAAGAATATAATTCACCCACTGTTGTCATCTTCAATGCCTTTAGCAATTTGAAAGAAATTCACTCATAATCATCTCACAGATGTAACATTATCTACAGCTACCTTTAGTACCATTGATATTAATTTAGAGTCTTTTCCGCCAATTGATCTTAGTTAACTTCAATAATTACTTCCCCCAAACCATCAACGTGTCTTTTAGACCCCATTCCTACAAA
>NW_005187526.1:1365341-1371217 GCF_000239375.1 Pundamilia nyererei
AAAATACTCATTTGCCTAATAATTCTGCACTCCCTGTATCTCTACTTTTAAGATTAGGCTTCAAACCTTCTTTTTTGCTAAAGCATATAGTTAGGGCTGGATTAGGGGACCCTGAATCCTCCCTTAGTTACACTGCAATAGGTGTGGGATGCCGGGGGATTCCCATGATGCACTGAGTATTTCTATGTGTTCATAAACCTCTCTGCATTGAATCATTACATGTCTTTTATCCTGTCTTCCTTCCCTCACTCCAACCAGTCGTGGTGCTCACTTTTAAAATGTTTATGGCCACAGGAGCGGCGAGCTGGGAGTGGAGAATGTGATGAGCTGTGGAGTTAATGAAAGCAGCTTTCTTTTTATCACTTTCCACTGTAGTCTGACAAATGAACCTTTAGCTCCTAATTGATGTCTTTACAGAGGAAGCTTTCAGGAAACAAGCATTGTGAAGAAAATTAATTATTCATTACTTTAATTTATTCTTCTTCAAGCCTAAGCCTATGCATCAGTATTCTTTGTACTTCTCTGTTTCCCCTGAATTCTTTGACTTATATGTTTTCTGTGCAAAGTTTCCAAATATTTCTCCTACTGGCACCTGGGATCAGGTTGCAGGCTGTTAATATATGGGTTGTTGTCATGTTTCCAAACTCAGCTTACCTTGTACACATAACAGTAATGTCAGTCTCTTCAGATCATTGGTACAAAAAAGGAAATGTAAGTAAAATCGATTTGCTAAACATATCGTTTAAACATAGAAAAATCCTCCGTCAACTTACATACAACTTTTGCTCCTCAGAGAGGTTCTGAAGAAAAATGTGGAAAAGAAGGGACATGTCAAATTAGTCTTGAAAAGATAACTCCTAATCTGCTGTTAATTCTGTGCTCAGCATGCTCCGAACAGCCATTGTTTCAACAAATACAATGCTTTCATCTGAGTACTGGAGCTGAAGAAAGGCAGCGGCGCTACAAAGCCCAGTAAATCAGCTAAAGCACAGTGAGAATGTGGCAGAGGAGTGATTCCAGGCATTTGTCTTTGTTTTCTCCATAGACGCTTTTACCACCAGAATAAAGTGAACTAAAGTGGAACACAGCCCAGAAAAAGGGAAGTAAAGTAAATGGAACATTTCTTATTTTAACGTTCAGTGTCACTCAACACTGCTCAACATAAACTCAGTGTTGCTAAATTAAAAGAAGAAACAAATATGAAGATAAAAACATGGGCAAACATAAAATCAATGCACGTCACAAAATCAATAAACCAGTGAGAGGGAGATGTACTCGGGGCCCAAACCATTAAGTGATTTATAGCATAACCTGAGTAGTGGTGTGAAATGTTAGATTTCTTGGACATAGACAAACTCTGACTCCAGCACCATATTTTGACAGTACAGCTAATAGGACGTTGCTGTAGTCTAAGTTGATAAAGATTTCATTAAGATGAAAGGATTAACTAGTTCCTCAGCTCTGGTTTAATATAGGGATGTTTCAATTTTCAATACGTTTTTAAGGTGATAAGTTCCTGCAGTGATGTGATTTTCAAAACCTGGACCCAAATCCGAAACACTATCAAGATTTCAAACTGTCTTAGTGTCACACAGTGGAAATTTGTATTTATCTTGTATATTGTTTTTATTCTGATTTTTAGTGTTTATTTATGAGTGTCGTTTTATTTGCATGGTTTTATTCTGTTTCTATTGCATGGTTTTTAGTGTTTTATGTGACATAGTTTTTAATCCACTGTGGACTGGCTACACATGGGACAAATTAGCTGATAGGGACCACCTGCTGGAGGCATGGGTGTGTCCAGAGGTGGCCTATCAGCTGCGTAAGGTGACTGGACGGTGAATGCTAAATGGCCAGTGTGACACGGCGACCCAGTCCTGACCTCATGGAACGGCAACAGTAGGAGACAACGTGTGTGCTTGGCAGCAAGGTAGAGGTTTACCTCTCTACTGTTGTTGACTGGGTGCAGCTGGGTTGGGAGAGGGTCGCCATGGCCATGAGCCAGGGCCGCTTCTGGGACCGTTGTTCTGGCCCCTATTTGTTATTTTACAGAACACCGGCGCAAGGGGAGATGTGGTGGTGGTCGCATGATGGGTTCGGGTGCAGAACGCAAGCTGGGCTGGGATGTGATGTGGCAGTGGAAGGACAAGAAGGCTCTTCCTTGTGTGGCGAAGACGAGGCTGGCCTGGACGCTGCTCTAAGGAAGGAATTCCTGGCCTGCTGATGGACCCATAATGAACATGTGGCATAATTATAGCAGGTTTTTTTTTGTGAATGTAGAAAATGGTAGTTTTACGGGTTTTAGAATTTTTTTTATTTCGTTTTAGTAGATTGACAACATTTTATTACGTACATTTTAAGGGTGTTTTTATTTGTGCTCCCTGGCCTAGTAATAAACTGTTTATGATCAGACCTGCTTCATCTCTGTGCCCTGGGTATCTGACTCGCTTGCTCCCCCTTGTATTTTAAAGAATCTTTCTGTTTAGCAGGACATTCTGGTGCGACTGCTTTAGCCCCCCTATGTGTTACATTAGCATTTCAGACAAAGCAATAAGAAATCCATACATCTATTCTCTTCCACTTGTGCTTATCGGGGTCGCAGGATGGCTGGAGTCTATCCCAGCTATCATAGGGCAAGACACCCTGGACAGGTCGCCAGGGTTACAGGACTAACACAAAGAGACACAATCATTTTCACTCGCATTCACTCCTATGGGCAATTTAGTCACCAATTAACCTAACCCCACTAACTGCATGTCTTCAGATTGGGGAGCTGCAGTACCTGAAGAGAACATGGGGAGAACATGCAAACTCCACTCAGAACAACCCCGGGTGGTGGAGTTGAACAGTTTGACCAGTCAGCGTTTCCTGTATCCTTCAAGTAGTATGGAGTCCACTTTGTAAGAAGCAATAAAGTCAGAAAAAAATCAAACTTAAAAGAATAATTTTACCATTTCAAACGTTGAAGTGCAAGTAGATTAGAAGGATCACACAGGAAAGGCTCGGTGAGATAGTGAGTAAATCTCTGGGGTTCTCTGGCTTGCTTGTGACCTTCTTTTATTTAAATAGTGTAGAATCCACAGTATTTCATAAGGTAAAGGCTTTTGTATCTAAGTATTCATGGATTAAACCCAACATGCTGAATGGTTCGATGAAAGCCGTCATGTTTAAGGAGCTCTGGTTAATTGTGGATGATGAGGAAGTTGTTTACATAAAGGATGCTTCTGACATGCCAGTGTTAAAGACCGTCCACCAGCACGTTTCAAGTATTAACACAGTTTTGATGTTTTCCATGCTGAAAAAGGTAGAAGCGCTGACATTTGCTTTGTTGCTGTGAAACAAAATCCAAAGAGAAGAAAAAGTTTGATGACTCACCACTTGAAAAGACAGAGTGAAAAAATTAACATCTCTCTACTGCACTGTTAGATAATTAAATTGCCCTATAGTGCTCCTTTGGAGCTTAATAGTTTAAAAAGTAAACAGCTCAGTGGTAGGCTTTGCATGCATATCTCCTTAACCAAATTAGTATGGAAATGCTAAAACATGGTTAATGAAGCCACTTTAGAAACCCCCTCGAATACATCTTCAATTTAATGGATTTAGCAGAGTGATACATGTATGCACAAATATACATGTATCAATTATAGAATGTCTTATGGAAAATGCCATAATTACTGCAGTCAGGGTGTTCTCTATTAGCCGCTAATCCAAATTGAACAGAATTTGGTTGAAGTGGAGAGGATTCAGTGCCAACACATTGGGGGAAGAAGACGGATCAGTCATCCATTATTGTTATAGGTGCATTAGAGTTGTAACTTGTGGCATTCGAACAAGTTAAAACAAAATTTGACTGGAGTTCAATAACATGAATTACCAGAAAGCACAATGAGAGCAGCCAATCTGCTGCACTCACTAAAATAGTTTTCAAAGAAAAAGCTCAGTCAGTCAAAGAAATCATGTAGCACATGCTTTTACAACACTAAATGTGTCTCTGCATCATATAATCCCTCAGTGAGACTTTTTCTTGGTATTTTTGGTCACAGTTATACATCTTCAAGGGACTTTTTGTTGGAGGGGGAAAAAAAGCCCCATACTCTGGCAGAAGACCTGAGGCTGTTTGCACTGCTTTGTAAACGTCTGTAATATATTTCTTGATTTACAGAATACAGCGTTCGAAGAAACTGCATTCAGCCACATGATAAAGCATATTTCCAGCTCTGTAATATTTGAGCAGTGTCATGCAGGTCATTCATAAGGAAATGCTAATGTCCCCATCACATGCAGGAGTGGATCTGATAAGGAACAATCGGATAAAAACAACATGCAAAAAAGCAAAATAAAAATAAATAGAAATGTAAATACAAGTGAACAAAGTTAAATAATCATATACAGAAAAAAATGTGACCTTCCTGGAATAGACCTCGAATCGATATGCTTGCTTCTTTGTACTCATATTTACCTGCATGCATGCTGGGACATGTGCAAGGAGGGAAAAAATAACCCAAAAAACAAATACAATCAATCATTATTTAAATTGGCAGAATTTTAGATTTAGTCACCAATGCAAGCCGACAAAGGTGATGTCTGTTCTACAAAACCATATACTTTAATTGGGATGTCGAATGACTCAATGGGCTGCTGTTTATTTTTTATGCAGTACACCACCATCAAAGGGACAAAAAAGAACAGAGATTTTATTTATTTCATTTCTCCACATTGGTATTGCCAAGGACAGTCTGTTTCCTCTTCCTGATTACCGTGTACAAAAAACGAAACCACGGGATGAGGTTTTGCATTTTGTTGTATTTTCCCAGTAGAAAGCCGCTTCATTGACGTTTCAATTATCCTGTATTCTGTGATATTTTTGTCGCTTTTTGTATCTGATCTACATCAGTTCATGGTGAACTTGTTTTCTAACACAAAAATAAAATAACTAATTAATAAGTGCTGCACTTTAATGCAGCCAGGCTCTCAGGTAATCTGTATTGCTCTTGAGTAGCTACTCTTGCTATTCCCTGCTGTAATCCCTGCTGCACGTATTGGCTTGATTTACTGTTCTGTTTTGCATTTGCCTGTGGCCAGGTTTGAAAGGAAATGAGTTGACAGTTCTGTCTAATATCAATCTATTCTGTGTCTTTTTTGGGGGAAATAACTTCTTTAAATGTGCATGTTTCACCTGTTCTTTCACTTATTTTAATTTATATACACCTTGAACTTACATAAAGAATGTGTTTGTTGATAATGATATTGATTTTTCTCTACAGTAATTTTTAATATTTATTTGAGAACAGTGTACAAATAATGGCCATAAAACAAAATAATTGACTACAAACTAAACAAGACTTCTGCCTGTCTCTGAAACCTTTTGCACATTCAGAACACGACTCTAGAGAATCCTGTACACTTAAACTATGTTATCAAGACTGACTGAAAACCAGCACATCGGCAACATTTCCTTATGATTGCAAGCAAAAAGCCGCTTTAGGCATGGATAAAAAGGCTGTATGAATGTGTTTGTGATTGGGTGAATGAGAACTCACCAAAAATGGTGATGGTGCCAATGTTTAGCTCAGGGCTTTAAAACTGACAAGTGGGTGACGTTACAGTTGCTATTTCCATGTTTTAAATACTGTCTACAGATAAAACTGGCTTGCCTTAGCTTAGCTTGCCTGCTAACTGGAACAAACTGGTTTAAGTCTGTGTTTAGCCAGACCTCTGCAGATGTTAGTGACATCAGTGGTCTAGTATCAGTGGACACCACTACTAAGCTACCATAGTTATGGAAATCTGAAATAAATCAAGGTGCACACAACCAGGCTGCCTTTATGAGAAGTGTTGCCTTGGAAAAGAGGTCAACAACAGCATGACGAGTGACT
>NW_005187526.1:1371333-1383376 GCF_000239375.1 Pundamilia nyererei
ATAGTTTGTTTTCATATTTATTCTGGATTAGAAATGACCAGTGGTTGCAGAGTAAAGCCTTTTTCTGTTGGAGGGATTCCTCACTGTATTAAAAGCTGTGTTCTAAATATTGACTTAAAGCACAACATTTAATTTCTTGATTGAACTTCAATATCAGTTAAGCTCTAACCATTTCATTGTAATCACTAACAGCATATCAATAGAGGAGAAAACACTGCCATTAATTATTGACATTGGATCAGAAGATTTGCAGATGTACAGGGTGGATCAAAGTCTGATGGTACTTTTCTGTGTTCATAATTCCATCGATTTTTAACAGGATCTACAACGCCACCGGATGAAATGCAGTTCCAAGCCTGTCAAGGCCTGATACTCAGAACTATGAACCCTGAATTCTTGCCACATGATCTCTTTCATTTTGTTATCAACAACCGTTCAAATTAAAAACAAGAACAAGATCTGAAAGTCTACTAAACTTTGGATGCTTATCTGTATTTTGTGTCAGGATGGATGACAACCCCCAGTCATTGTGCCTAAAACGGCATTACCGCAGTTTTAAGCAATGTGTGCATGGCATCACATGAGAAGCTTGAATACATTCCACAGACATCCAAATCCTTAACCACTTAATCATATCAGAGTTGTGGTTAGGGCTGCAGGCGAGCTCAGTGGTCCTAAA
Organism: Pundamilia nyererei; assembly: GCF_000239375.1. NCBI lineage: Eukaryota > Metazoa > Chordata > Actinopteri > Cichliformes > Cichlidae > Pundamilia > Pundamilia nyererei. The sequence goes on from NW_005187526.1 coordinate 1,372,013, forward strand.
GGTACCCCACTGGACTGACCATCTCAGGTCCTTTAATGCATATTTTTACTGCAAAATATTTTTTTTTTTTTAAATTCCTCCATGTTATTTCTTTTGTTACTTTTCTTAATGTGTACATTCTGTATTGGTTTTTAGTTTTGTACATTGTGTACTGGCTTTTGAAAAACTTTGTTGATCTTGTTTTTGAAAAGTCCCATATGAATAAATATGGTCTGCTTGCTTCCATCTGTAGGTACTGTTTCAAAAGAAGATCAGTTTCTTTGTTTCCAAACAAGAACGGCTTCTGTAGGAGGTACCAATCAAATCACGTCTCTATATAAACCCATGTAATTATCGCTGCCTTCATGTCTTGAAGCATTTCCATGGGTAGCAACACTTCTCTCAGCTATTTTTGCAATCTAAAGTGGAAAAGCAGTAAAATAACAGAAAATTGAAAATCCTAAAGTATAAAACAACTTGTACAATATATGCAGTAGATTAAAAGATTGAACCTCAAGTTAGACAAATCGCAGATCAAACTAAAAGCCCACAGAAACATGCATTTAGTATTTTGTTTGCTTCTTTTGCTTCAGTAACATAGCTGCAGTGCAGGTCTGTTCCTACAGGAGAGAGGAGGTGTATGTGCACTGATTTGGACTCTAAACCCCCTCCCAGAAGGATACAGTATGCACTTGCATTGACTTGAAGTGTAACCCAACAACAGCACTAAAAATCATTCAGAAGTTGCATTGAAATATCAACTTCATTTCATTATCACAGCACTGCTGACCTACATCAAGTCACATCTACAGTAAGCGCTGAAAGATGGAGCTTCTCACATACACGATCTTCATCAGCATGTGGGAAGCTCAGTGCTGCTGGCTGCTGCTGCCACCAGCCCGCTGTGAGCGAGAGCAGGCTGGAAATCGCTGAAAGTGGCTGCGTGTCGTGTCAACACTGTCAGAGCTAAAGAGGGAGTTCCTTATCCCTCCTCTCTCTCCCTCGCTCTCTCTTCCTTCCCCCCTCTCTCTCTTCTTCTCCTTCTCTCTTTCTCTCTCGCCCGCTCCCTCTCTCTCACAGCTCAGCATCTCCACTCTCACGTTGCGTAAACCCACCGATCTGATGCTCCACAGAGGCACCATCCAGTCCATCTGAGGTGGCAAAAGATTTGAATCACAGATACCGCTAGAGGTGAGTCATTTTTGAATCTTTGTCTTCCCCACTTTTTATGTATTTCCAGCACAGCTCAAAAGGCATCCTGTGTTTTAATTATCTCTTTTATCAAAGCCAACGCAGATACATAATTAGATGATATTATGGGATGACCAGAACCTATGATTTTATCACTGTCACTACTTTATTATTATTATTATTATTATTATTGTTATCCTCTCAGATATCTGAAAATCAGTGTAGATGTTGCAGCAGCATGATAAACGTCATATTTGGACAAGATTTATTTGTTTATTTCTTTATTGTCAGACTTGACCAGCAGCTTCATCCAAATCCATAAATCGCACTGCATTATATTCTAAACTTGTACGTCATCAGCAAGTCTGCAGCCCCCTAGTACACACTTTGCTGATTTTAAACTCTGCAGCTCAGTAAACACACTGTACAGCAAAGTTGTCACATAAGCTTCTGCCTCAAAGCTGTGCAGCGACACCTGCACTCAGTCATGAAAGAAGGTGGCAGGAATTTTATCCTGCATTAACTTTGTCTGTGGGAACTGAAGCTGGGTGGTAATATGCATCGATTTCTTTTGCTTTTGTTATGATTTGTGCAGGAAATGAAATGTGCAGCATTGATTTTACACCAGTGTTAGAGCCTGAGTCAGATAAGGTCTCTCTTTATGCTGCTGGAGCTACTTCCTATGGAAACACAAAGCCAGATGCTGCTTAGTCCAATGGCACACTGCCAGATGTTCAGTTGCTGCAACGCTTAAGTTCCTGCATCCATGCATTGATCACAGTGTCACATAACTCGCTGCCAGGAAAAGCTGTAAGGAAGTTTCATTTCAGCATGCTGCTGCCCAGCTGCTGGCAGTTTATGTGTGTGTTATGTCAGCCTTGTGTGTCACTTAATTAGAGCAGAAAAAAGCAACACTCAGTAAAAGCTGATTCATTAAAATTAAGAAAACATGACAGATTTCCACCTTCATTTTGAAAGAGATGTCCTGATTTCTTTGGTCTAATTGTCACTGTAATAACTGTCTGGAAGAAATATGATTTTCTCACTGAGCTTAGTCACCACAGGGGCAAAGCAGCGTCTCTCTGTGTGAGACGACGAGCTGCCTTTTCATTGACTGACCCAGCTGCAGCTTCTGATAAATACATCTCCTGCTGGGGGAACAAAAACACGCCTCCGTGCACAACTATTATTTGGTTTGCATTATGCCCCGTTCATCTCTTCTACATGGGTTTCTTTGGCATCTGTGAATCTATGACGAGTAACTGCGTTGAAGCTCATGTAACTAGGGACTCAAAAGCCTCCGCTGGCTTTGACAGAACACGCTGGCAAATAGCCGCGTGGTTATTACTTGTACGAAGACACAGATAGCCCTTTCAGGCAGGGCTGAGTGATTCAGTTTGATGATTTACAGAATTTAATTAATTTAAATTACTTATCCATCAAATATTGTGATGGGCCGTTCACGTCAAGGTTTCGTTAGAAGTCTCAGGTCTGCTGTCTGCCAATAGAGGGGATTCATGCATTAATGTGATAAAGTGCGTTAGTTTGTTAGGAATTATTAGCTATAACCAAATAGTCTGTAAAACATTTCCCAGCTGTAAGCAAATATAGTCCAATGGTATAAAAGTCTATATCTCTATATAGTTACTGTGCAGCTTCAGTCACCTGTAGAAATTATTTTTGTAGTCACTGCCAGATTTCTTGTGTTGCTATATTCATTTAAATATATAGCAACAAATATAGCTATTATGTTACTGATAAGTTCCTCTTTCAGTAGAACTGAGGACTGTATTATACAAATGAACAGAATTTATAGACATCTTGTTGGCTGTAAATATGTAAAGGTAAATAGAAATTTTTATTTTCCAGAGTCTCATGTGCTTGAAGGATTTTTCAAAAACATTTCTCTAAAGATCAGAAACATCTGTACTTTATGGAATTAAATAATTATTTTATGCCTTTCATTTAATGCTGTGACTGTCCTTTTCAGCCGTGGCCATTAGTAGTGTTTACACGATGCTGACAGGTTTTTAAGCACTGGGAAAAGAAAATGTAAAATAAGGCAGAAATGAGCCCAGAAAAGGAGGCTGGAGGAAGAGGTAACCCAGCAATTTCCTCAGCAGCCTGTCTCTGTATTTCACCGTGCCGCACCCCTGTCAAAAAGACTGAGCGTGATCCTATCAGTCATGATAAAAAGGTTTCATGTACGTTGAGTCTTTGCTAAAGTCTACAGTGTAGTATCAAGGACACAATGCAAAGTCATAACAGTATTGATATGTGGTATAACAGATATTCTAGTCAGCTATCTTGACACATAATTTAAATAATCTTTTAAGTGTTTCTTTTGCTGCTCACAAGTAGTTAATTAGCAAAAGAATTGAAGCAGTTACAAGGCAGGCAGGGTTAGGTTATGACTTGAATGGTGATGGTGCTGTTATTTTTGGGGGATTTGTCTGAGAGGGAAAAAACAAAAAAGAAACTAACAGTATGTTTGTGATAATGTAGCCATGGAAACCTTTGAAGAGGCTCCTGACCATAGTGAATTTGCTATCATCCACCCCACTGCGATTGGACACGGTCACATCATGAGATCAGATGCAGATTGAGATTGTCAGTGTTTTGCTCGGTTAGTCGGGGATCAGAGCGAGAGGAGCTCCGCCGGCGGCGGCATCTCGGGCTCTGTTTCACCGTGAGCTGTCTGAGCCCCGTGTTCTGCCTGACGGTCCTTTCAGTCAACATAGCAATCAGACAGCCTGAAATATGACACGTTCATATACATGTTGTATATACCATAAGGGAAAAGACTCTGTACCTTATAATGATTAAGGTACAGAAAATAAAAGCACATATTCTTGATATTTTTACTTAAAGGAAACATGAAGCTTCATTTGTATTACTCACATGCTCATAATTGTGTTTTTGAGCAAGGCCAGACAGGCATTGAGCAAAAGCAGCAATAAAACAGTGTGGAGGAAAAACATGCGCCTCTACTGATTGTTTCTTTAACACTGACAAATACAAAACAAGGCGTGTGTTAAAATTCAGCCCGCACGGCGCATATATGCATATGAAATGAAATCCACATTGTACAGCTTTAAGTGCACCAAACGCTCATTAACTAAATCTATAAAAAACATTATGTGATGTTGTAATTGTGCTTGTGTGGTATGGACAGTGGTTTCCTGCTTCATGGCATATGAGTCATACTTATGATCTTTCTTCAGGCTGCTCCCTTATTCACACGAGGCCACCACAGCAGGTAGCTCCACATATTTGAACAGGCACATTTTTATGCCAGATGCCCTTCCTGATACAACCTCAAAGGAATTTGTGTGTCCTCCCAAGATCAAATCACTGAGCTTTTGCTTGTCCTGTGTCATGTCAGCGCTATCAAGCTAATAAGTCACTTTAAACATTTGCTTTCTTGATCATAAAGTACATTTTTAGAGCATTGACAGCGGGGACAAAAACCAAGCAAACAGGGATGTCTCATGTAAGGCCAAGCACTGAAATATAATAGGAACACTGCTGCTTAGATACTGATGTGCGAAATGAATTTGCTGGCCTGGAGTTTGTTTAGGTGTTTACTTATTATCACAATTAATCAGAATTTTAAAAAAAGTAAAACAAGGAAAAGCAATTCTCCATTAAGCAGAAGTGTATCGAGTGAGACTCCCAATTAGCCGAACCTGATTGACCATTTACCTTGGACAAGACTAACCTCAAAAATTCTGACACAATATCATCAATCAAAAGCTTTCAAAACACTCCCTCTAAAAGGAAAAACTGGCAAATTGTTGGAAATTGGAAAAGGGAAAAACAAGAACTACGTCGCAGATGCTGAGACAAACACACAGAGCGCCTAACAGAAAAACAGTTACAGGATGAGGAGCTCTGAAAGCTGAATCCTTGTGCTTTTGTCATTAAAATGTGTGTACTAAAGGTACTCACAGCCAAATATACTTGGCCGATAAAAAGAAACTAATAATTATTTTTATTTTAAAGGACTTTTGAAAAAATTGTTAGAAAAACTGGAAATATCAATAAATACACACACACTGACAGCCAAGTGAATGATTTAGGTGCAACCATCTTTCTTATGTCACCTAAATCACACCTACAGCAATGAACCAACATTGATTCGTTCCTTTGAGGACCCTGATTGGTCCAATGTGACTGAAATATGGAAAAATGGATGTGACGGTAAGCTCACAAGAATCTAGCTGCCTTGAATGCTCAGACACTTAAATCTTTTCTCTTCTAAAAGTCAGCATGGGTGGATCTTTAAAGGTTACATGCACAATGCATGCATTTTGACGAATATGCCAAATGATGAAAATGGTGTCCCCATCTTCTTGGTTGCTAAGGTGAATATGGCACTCGTCGATCTCAGCGATTTTTATGACTTTGTTTGCTGCACAAACTGCTATAATCTTTCTGGTCATTTCTTCATATAAGTCAGGGTAACATTTATTTATTTATTTTGCTTCAACCATATTTTTCACGCCTTTCCTCTCCGTGTGTCTTGGGAGAAGATGAAATGCCAGCAACCTCTGCAAACGGTGGAGAGTCACAGGTGTTTGTGCGTCTGTCATTACCGCATGCATGCGATTAGATTTAATTACATTTGTGCCAGTGCGTATAATTGTTGTTGTCTTGCTCTTTGAAAGGACAACGTTAGGTACCTGAAAATACATAAGCTGCCACTTGAAGACGGTTGTTTTGTATTTTGATGTTATCTCCCAGATGAATACTGAAATAATTTTCTCACCAAACTATACAACAGGGGTTTAGTAGCTGTTCTTGTATTTCGCTTTTGGCATTCAGTTCACAATAATAATAAATCTGTTAGCTGTAATATTCATTCATTTGCGGTTATTTATGGATTTTTGCTCTGGTTATCAGGTATATTTGGAAATTTGTATGTTTTTCCATGATTATATGATCCTTTTACATTGGAAAAGATGATTAAGCATTTTTTTTGCCTAATCAGTTGATTACTGAAAACTCAAAACACTGATGATAGTGTGCATTCTTGGTGAGGTTGTGAAGTCAGACAATCATTAGCTGTCAGCGAAGGCGTTTCATGATGTCTCTCTTGATGCCACAATCAAGGCACCAAGGACTCTTTGTCAATCAATCAATAACCGACCTCCCCCTGGTACTATTACCACAGAGTGTTGGTTTGGGACCAAAATGGGCCAGGAGAGAAATAGAGAGCCCGAATGAGGAGAACAAAGAGGCAGAGACAAAGACAGAGAGCCCACGATCGGAGGAGCTGAAGGCGAATGTGGTTATTGTAAGTGTGTGAACACACGCTCACAGAAATGACAGCTACATTTTGAGTCAACACCAGAAATTATGAATGAGAGCCAGTGGGGGATCGACTTGTAGTAGAGCACGGGGTGTTTAGGTACAGAATTGGGCACTGATGATACCTGAAAGTGTGGTTTACACAGCACAATGGCTTACATCTTTACATCTGCACGTTGCTGTCTGCCTCAAACATTGCATCCTCAGACTGCAACACAAGTCACTTCAGATAAGCAGGAAACATAATATCTAAACACTCTAATGCAGGCTGCACAGGTGCCAGCAACCTGCACACATTTTCATAAGATAATTTTTTTGTGGGTGTTAAATGAAAGCTTTTTGTTTTTCTCTCTCTTTTTCTTCTCTTATTAATGAGTCACTCTCGCCTGTGCCACTGACTCATCAGCAAACCCCAAATTGTTCGCTCTTAGACTTTCAAGTAGTTTGTGGTTTTCATGAAATACTGAGAGGCCTCTCCTGTGCCTCTGCTAATGTGATGCGACTTCTAGGAGAAGACATTCAGGAAACAGGATTGTTTGTTTTTGTTTTCTGCTTTTATGAAAGGGAATTTAAAAAAGCAACCTCACTGAAGCCATGTGAAAATGAAGTGATCTAAAAATATCACTGCAGGGGGAGTGATGTACTGAGGCCTTGCACGTAGTCATAACACCTGCACCTGCATTTCTGTATGATGGAGGTGATGCCTCATCCTATAGCGAGTCCAAACTAAAATCAGAATGAGAATGCTTTAATAATCCTGAAGGAAATTATGTACAATGATCTAAAACTTGCCTCTAACAATAAAAAGAGTACAGGGCGAAAGGTTCCAGTCTTATTGATTTCATTCAAAATGACACTTTATAAAACAGGCAGCAGGTTAAATTTGTTGTGTGAATCAGATTTAAAAATAAAAAATACCAGTTCTTGTAAAAGAAAACTATAAACATCTATAAACATGCAACATTCATACAGTGAAGGATTTTTTTTATTTTTTACATAAAACATTTTTTTTATTTGATTCCCAGCTGAATTTGTAAGTTTATTCTCTTAGAAAGAAATCAACAGTCTCTCAGTGTTCATGGTAGCCTCACTTTACTCAAAATATTTTTATTGAGCGATTGTGGATGCAGTTTACGAAAAAAAAGAAAAGAAAAGGGAAACAAAAAACTTGTTACATTGAATACAAAACAGAACTTCTCATGTTAGAACATATGTAAAGAAAAAAGAAAACAAACAAACAAACAACAAACCACAACCCAGGAGGGGCGACTGATACTAACAAGCCCTTTCCTTACAAACCACACAGAAGTTAGCTTCGACACCACTGAGCTTCACATTCTCATTAACACAGACACACATCGGAGTGCTGTGGAATAAGCAAAGTTAGTCAGTTAGTCATCCTTAAATTAAAAGTTAGAGAAGTTTGTCAGAAAAAGACCCCAGATTTGATCAAATGTGCCCTTTTGGTTCTGGATGGAGCAGTGGATCTTTCCAAGACTGGGACACGACATGAGATCAACAAAGCACTGAACATGGTAGTCTCATTTTAATAGAGAGACGTAATATCAACCAAACATCTGGGAAAAAACACAGTACTCAGCAAAACACGACTTAGTACTTTAGTCAGATGTTTCTCTTCCTCTTCTCTTCCTCTCCTCAAATCATTTAGGTTTCTAGGCTGCTGCTAAGAAGTCGAAGCATGAGGTAGGCCACGTCACGCTATGACCTTAACATGGGGGGCTGTAGAGACTGCTCACTTTTGGAGACCACCAGAAGTGTGTACTAGTGGACATGCAGTTTTTGACATTTTCATATTAGCTTCCTTTTTCAGAAGCTGGGCTGACAACAAAAGAACATAGTATCAATGCTGGTTCACTGCTGGCCACTGCTGTTGATGTACTAAAGACTAAAGATATCTGAAATGTTTCACTGGGCTCCTTAATAACACTTTAACTACCATAGCCCATGAGTCTTGTTTCCGATACATACATATTCACTTATGGCCGCATTTATTTTCTTCTTTTAATTCTTTCCCCCATGAAATAGAAAATGTCACATGGCAAAGTCTTGATTTTATGAACATGGCAATGATTCCCGGGAGCTTCGATGTTGAGATCTGAATTCAACATAACAAGCACGGCTGCAACACGAAATACTACTGAAATGATGTGACGCAGATAATCAACAGAATCTCAAACACCTGTCATCGAGAGCTGAGGCAGTTTTCTCAAGTATTTCGTTGAGGTTTTTGTAGTTGTAGAAGTTACAGGTGGGATATTGTACACATGTTTACATTTTATGAAACTCACTTGGGTCATGCCTGAAAGAAGCTTTGTGGTACTGAGGTCAGTTTTATCTTTGTGTTCTGCAGTCAACCCATTGTGGCTGATAGTTTATTGATTATTGTGACATTTTCTAAATAATTCCAACATAAATTATATTTTTCCATCACAGCGATTGCATCTCATCAATAATCAGCTTAAGATAGCTGTCGTTTGAATTGCCGCTTGAAAAACTGAACTGCAAGTCCTGACGTTATTCGGTCAGCCCATTCTCCTCGTTTTCCCCTGTCAGGTTGCAGCAGCAGGCCTGACTGCTATCTGGAGCATGTTTATATGTGGATTCTGAAAGTACAGAGTACATGACTTTGTCTCCAGTGTCTTTCTTGTTAAGCTGTTTGGTTAAAGTTCATATATTACTGCTAACTAGTGCTAGTTGCAGACTAATGAAATAACTGAGAGCAAGCCATATCATTAATCAGATAATTCTTTAAGATTCTACAAAAGTCATCAGCACTGCACCACAATTACGATGCAGCGCTTCATTTCAGTGATTTGAGTTAGTCTAGGTAAGGCCCAGCAGGTCACATGTTTTCCCAACATGAGTCAAAGCAGCAGCATGCCTAATTTTAAGCCTTGAATGAATGTGTTTTTAAATCAAACCTCGAACACTGTGATCCTTTTTAGACATTTGGATTTAGAGCCCGCCTCCAATGGCCAATCAAGGAACTGCAGATTTTAACACTTCTGTCTTTGCCTTATTTTTCAGGTTGCCATTAAAAGAGTCACCAACTATTTGTTAGGTACACGTATTGAACTGTTTGTTATTTCAAACATAAAACCAAAACCACATCGGCGCAACTGTATATATCTTCAAGATGAACTGCTGAAGTTCAAAATGAGCATCAGAATAAAGATTTAATTAAATGTGCCATGGTTGCAGGTACCTGCTGAGATTTTCCTGGACATCCATCTCTAGGGTTCACAGTGAATGGCAATTCTCAAAAGGAATTTACAAACTGAGCTGACAGGAAAGAAACAGTAACTCAAATACGCACTTCTTACAACCATGGTATGAAGAAGAGCATCACATAACGGACAACATACCAAACCAGGAAGCATATTGGTGCCAGTAGCTGACTGTTAGCACTCCTATTAGCTAAGAACAGGAAACTGAGGGTACAATTCATATGGGCCCAACAAAATTGGAACGGAAGATTGGAAAAATGTTGCCTGGTTTGATGAATCTCGATTTCTACTGTGACATTTAGATGCTAGAGTCAGAATCTGGCATAAACAACTTGAAGAATGGATCCATTCTGTCTCATATCAGTGGTTCAGGCTGCTGCTGGTGGTTGTTGGCATACTTTGGGCCCCTCAGTACGCACTAAGCATCGTTTAAATGCCACAGCCCACCTGACTGTTGTACCCATCTTCTGAAGGCTGTTTCTAGCAGGATGATGCACCATGTCACAGAGCTTAAATCACCTCAAACTGTTTTCTTGAAGATGACAGTGAGTTCACATTACTCAAACTCCACAGTCACCAGATGCAACAGAGCACCTTTGGGATGTTGTGAATTTGGAGATTTGCTTCAAGGATGTGCAGCAGCTGCATAACCCTTGTTCAATTTATGCATAATTAACACAGTTCTGATATGCAAAAGGCTTCCAAACCGGTACAAGCAAGGTGTACCTAAAAAAAGTGTCTTTTTAAAAAGACTCTGTATTTAAGCAGCCCTCTGACTCCTTTGAGGCCTGGCACTGTGCCCAGGGGCTGTACCTGAGGACTGTTTAGTAATCCAGGCACAAATGTGATTGAATTCTCTGCTGTGCTCTGTGTTCATGTCTAGCTCTGTCTCAAACAGAAAAATATTTGAAATAAAATTTCAGTTTTTCATAAGAGCCAGCAAATAGGCAACGGATCTTTCACGAGCTTGCTAATGATTTTTTTATTTATTTTTTTTGCAAAGCATCAGTTTCTAGTTTTCAGAAAACACTTTCATCTCCTTTGCGAGCTGAAATAATGAATCTTCATTCTTTGAGCATTAGAAACAGAAATAGTCAAAGCTGGTTAAAGAGTCATCAGTTTCCATATATCTGGTAAATGTTGTGAGAGATATTTAAAAGTATTTATATGTGCCAAATCCTTAAACCAGTGTGAGAAGACACACATCATAGAAAATATTCAAATACATAGCCACCTGCCTCATATTGTTTAGATCCATTTAATGTTGCCAAACAGCTTTGAGCCACAAGGGTACAGGTCACAGGACCTTTGTGGTTTCTGGCAGCACTTGTTGGCAGCATATCCATATGACAGGGAGATTGGAGGTCCATGGGTCAGTATTATTCCAGCACATCTTTTGGCAGCCCAATTAGACTGCAGGCCAGGGTCAACAGCTTGATCTTTCTGTGGTCCTCTGTCCCTGAATAGACTTTCTCATAATTCTCGGATTTGAGCAACTGTTCTCCAGGTTTTATGAAGGTCTTTCTTTGAGCATTGGCTTCTTTTTCACTTATTTTTAGTCCAGTCAAGTCCAGAGTAGTTTTGCACCAACAATATGATTCCCAAAAATCGGAAAACAACAGTGTGTACTTAA
>NW_005187526.1:1383741-1403747 GCF_000239375.1 Pundamilia nyererei
TTAATGGAGGCCAAACTAGGACCACACACAGGAGTTACATTTGCAAGGAACCGAATACTATTTGTATGTTGTTAAATAAACAAGGTGCTTGGGGTGAACGATGTTTGTTTGCAGCATGTGTAATTGAAGCTGGCATAATATTAAGCATGATCTCAATATTACAAAGCTTACGTGAAAGCATGACACAGTCTCACGTTCTTCTTCTTGTTTCTTCTTTCAGCCTGCTTGAAAAATGGCCTCCAGGTAAGAGTTGCGATGATCCAGACCCGACCCACAGCAGAGATGAATGTGTCTGATGAATCCTCCTACCAAGAGGAGGTGCTGCTGGGTAACTCTACCTGGGGCTACTCCTATTATCATCAAAACTACACCCTGATCCCTCCACTATCAGAGAAGGCTAGCACCTCCAAACCTGCAGCATGCGAGCAGGTCCACATCGCTATCGAGGTCTGTAGCACTTTGGATTCATTTATTTATCTCGTGATTTCTTCTTGGCTACCACTACCCCGACTGTCTCTTCACTGGTCTGTATTTTGATCTCCTCTCCTAAGGTCTTTCTGATCCTGGGTATCATCTCACTGCTGGAGAACATTTTAGTCATCACAGCCATAGTGAAGAACAAGAACCTACATTCCCCCATGTACTTCTTTGTCTGCAGGTAAACTCCTCAGTGGTTTAAGACATCAAGGGGAAAATAACATAATAATGTATGAGGACCACCCAAAACCGTTTTAATAAAGTGAGCTTACCATGTGTAAAAGATTTTGTTAAGCAGCAGTTTATTAAAATATGCTTCTATCCTTCAGTGCTTACTCTCTGTCTTGGTGTAATACAACCTTTCCCAGGGGCTAAATGCAATATAGGTCCCAAGTGAAACCTTGTTCACTCTTGTCAACATATTAGTGTAAATGGATACATTTAGGATTAGAATACACCCTAATGTAACCATTATAATTGGATAACAATGCATGCCTCCCCTCAAGGCCCATATCATTTGAGTTCACATTGTTATTTTCAAGCCCTTCTCAAACGACCATAACAACGCTGCATCCACACAGGAAGCATTTTGGAGGAATGCGGCGACCAGAGACCACAGAAAGACAATAAAATGTAACAACTTCAAAAAAGCAAAAACAAACAAACAAAACAATGAGATAAACATTTCTCAACTTAGTGATTGAAGCAACTATCAGTGAGAGTGCAGGATACGTTCCATTAGACCATCCTGACTGACCTATGACCTGATAGCAAATACGTTTGAGGATGACCTAAGAAAGCAATTCAGCAGTTCAGTCAATTCAATTCAGTTCAGTTTTATTTATGTAGTGTAAAATCATAACAAGTTACTTCAACTTATAAGGTAAAGACCCTACAATAACACCCAGAAAGCCTCAGATGAGAAGGAATACATTATATCTCTGACAGAACCATGCAGGGGCAGCCACCCGTTGCCACCAGTTGGGGTTGAGGAAGATGGGTCTAAAGACATACTGTGGAAAAATAATAACAGTACTATTAATAATAACTAATAATGAAATCACAACAACGATCCTGGAATATTCCCTAGCAAACAACTGTCAGCTTCAATGCAATGTGAATAACCCCCTGTGTGGATGGATTTTAGGTATCTGCCAGACACTGAACCGATAACTTTCGGAGTAGCCTATGTTGATGTAATTAATAGACATGAACCGTTATCAATTATGTTCAGAAAGGTCCTGATTTATCTTTTGTGACACAAATGATTAAAGTGGTTCAGTCCTGCTTTGTAAAACCGAGACAGCTATCCAGGATTAGATTAATCCTTTCTGTTCTAAAAAGGTCATCAATGCTTTTATCGTCTATAGAATTGAATATTGTAATGCACTTTACTCTGCTCCAGAGGCTACAGCTGATGTTGCCTACGTAGCTTTAAAACCACAGAAAGAGAAGCAACCACAACATACCAATCCCTCCCTGTTGCCCTTCACTGGCTAACAGTAGTTTTTATTGAGAATAGTCTGGCTCCTGAGTTCCTCTGGCAGTGCTCTGTTAAAGGTTCATGAATAAAGGTTCTGGAAAGGTCATGAAAGGTTACCGGGCCTTTGCCTACTAGGCCCCTCAGCTGTGGAACTGCCTGGCAGGAGATGCCAAGCGAGCTATCCTACTGGTCTCTTTTAAATTGAAAGCAAGGAGAACACAAGGAAGCATGCCAGCAAGCAAACAAGCAAGTAAGTATGAAAGAAAAATAATACAAGTAACCATAAAAAGCAATTTAAATGGCTTACAGGCTCAGGTAGAGCGAACTTTTGTTTTGTAGAAGTGTGACTTCAAGGTAACAGTCTAGAGTATGTTTCTATGTGATTACACAACAGGATTTTTTGCCAGAATTCAAAGAAATAATGAGTTTCAATTTCCAAACCTTCTCCTTCATGTAACTGATTAAAAAGCTCAGTTGTGCAAAAAATATTTTTCTTTTGCCTGAAGTGGAAAAGTTGGTTTATTTATAAAAGCCGAAGAACAGTTGAAGATAATTGGTCATCCTGAGCTTGGCAGAAGCAGATTTCCAATATAATCCAATGTGAAATCTAATCATTCTTTCCACTTAGAAAAATGTCATGCAGCATGTGTTGCCAGAGGAAACATGTGAACTCTTGAAAATGACATAAATCTTTTATCCTGATTATAAATGGTTAAATAAAACCATTTGTAGCAGGGAGTTACAAAAGAGGCTTTTTGATCTTATAATCTTGTGCTAATCATTAGGTAACGATGATTTAAACAACTTATGATTAACCTTCTTTCTTTAAATTTGTCTCCAACCAATAGAGATCTGTGGACTCAAAAATCATGACATATTTGGAGCAGCTGCCACATCAAAACCAAGTCACACTTTTAATGACCCTACTGTATAAATCAGAAAAATACTTGGATGTCTGTTTTCACATCAGCACCAATTTCTTGTGACTTTGTTTGGTCTGTCTTCTGATTTGAAAGACTTAATCCTCTTACTAAGACAAAAGCAAACGTGTTTCAGCTGTGCAGAGACACAGCAGACATTCAACTAAGTCTTTGAATTTCTGGCGAGCTGTATAGCGCTTCTGTTCATGTGGTTCTGAATGACTGCCACGGCGTAACACTGAGGTACAGCGAGTTACTGCATGATAACACTTGTTATCTGTTATTTGAAAATCCATTCGATTCATGGGGGGAAAAAGAAATACATTCCTACTTAATGTGTTGTTTTCCTTCTCTCTATAGGTAAGTTGTGAGTATTTGGTGATCAACGATGTTGATCGTGATATAATATGCTGCCTTGGTAACCAAGACAATAGAGGAGAGCCTGTTGCTTCCTGTGGGCTGCAATCTTAACATATTACATGCCACCTCCACTCAACGTGGTGTTAAGAGCTTGTGCTCATTATTATTTCTGTGAGACTTGCTGTCATTTTCTTTGGCACTTGAACAAATTGCTTTGCCAACAAGGTTCAACTAGATGTCCTGGAGAACATATTATTGTAGTGTCATGAATTCTCATTTGAACACCAAAACACCAAAATGGCACCAAAGCATAGAAATACATCTTAAGCTAAATGTTTTAAATATCACCTCTTCCGGCCAAGAAGCTTTTACTCATTATACGAATCATTTGTCAAGTCAAGGCATGGAGTCCAAACGTGGAAAGCTGTGGAAAATCTAGAAAACTAACAACAGCCAGATTGTTAACCTTGCTCTGCGACACCTCTGAAATAATGTGTCAACTAAAACTAGACTTTTCCTGACTCTAAATTTAGTCCAGGGCAAACAATTCAGAGTTAAAATTGGGACTAATCAGGTTCTGAGTGGTGTATCTAGAGAGCTGTAAACATGTTTGTGGTTTTTACAGTGAAAGAACCTTTTCCTTACTTGGCTCATATGTTTGTGTGTGATTTCAGTTCAATTGTGTTAGTACAGTGAAGGAAAAAATAACTGTAAATTCAGACAGATGAGATTGTGCTGAAAAGAACAAGGCAAGGCAAAAATAAATAAATAAATTTAAAGGTGAATCACAAAAATAAAATAAAAAAATAGTCCGAAATGGCCAATTATACCCTGGACCCCAGAGCGTTAACCAAATAAAACATGAAAAATTTGTGAAAAAATGGGTTCATTTGTGGCATTTTGTGTAAATTTAAGCAATTTGATTATTTCTAATTAAAAAAGATTATGAAACTTTAGTTAGACTTGTGTTTGTAAATGAATCACCTCATGTTGTGTAGCTTTATTGATTTTATGCTTATTGTTCTACATACTTATTCATCATACAGGCTGGTACATAAAATCAAAATTCACATGTTTTATGTAACTGAAATGTTTAATTATGTGGGCTAAAGAAAAAGAAAATTATAGAGTACGTTTATATGAAACATCTGTATACTTACTGCTTTTGATGTATTTTAACTGTATATAATACATATTACAGAATGTAACACATGCATATGTGTAAAAAATAAATTGCTTTGATTTTGCCACCCCATTTGATTTCCATGCCACCCAAAGAAAATTTGCCTAGATCCGCCCCTGCCTCTGTTCACACTATGCACACTATGTACATACTCTGACCATCAGCCACCAGCAGTTATAGGATCACTGTTTTAACCATTTTTGCTGTGGAAAAACATCAAATTTTACATGTAAATATACATAAATAGCATAGACATGTTGTTTATTTTTAAGAAGCTCTTAAAATATTAGTATTATTTAGAAACAGTGTTTGGAAACAGCATCAAGCGTCTGTCTGTCTGCAGTGCAGTTTTTTTTTTCGTGACCACTTTTAACTGGGGAGATAGGATCCATTTTCCCACCATCTTTGCTGGCTTTGTTGCTTGTGCAAAGGCTGTGAGTGCATGTGACTGTCAAAGCATTTCCTCAACTGCACCTCCGGAGAACGTGAAAGACTGTACTCAGGCATTAAATCAATTAATTGGTTTTCCCAGTATGACTGTGAGAAGAAAGTGTTTACACAACAGGAGGGTGAATGCAGCTATTCTGTCAGCTCCTGAATACACAGAAGGAAGTGCATATAGAAACATTTATTTGAACATCTGTTTGCAGAATAAAGGTTGTATAAAGTATTTTGGTTTTTTGCAGTTTGGCAGTAGCAGACATGCTGGTGAGTGTGTCCAACGCCTGGGAGACCATCATCATTTATCTTCTCAACAACAGACAGCTGGTGGTGGAGGATCACTTTATCAGGCAGATGGACAACATGGTGGACTCCATGATCTGCATCTCTGTCGTTGCATCCATGTGTAGCCTGCTGGCCATTGCTGTGGACAGGTAATGATGGAAGGGAGTATAAGCACAAATATATCTTTTTTTTTCTTTTCTTTTTGCTATTGTTTCTTAATAGTTTCCTTTTGAAATGTTTTTAAGGGAACTGAAGTTTTAATTGAAGGCTCTAGTCACAATGAATCCTCATCCATCAGCCCAACACCACAGCCCCCAGTTTCCTAATAATGTTCTTGAACATAACTGACGTGTTACAATTTATAACAACAAAAAAGGACCCTGTAATTTTATGATTAATTTTAAGGAAAATTGAGGCAGTGCTTATTTGGCACTCCTTCAGTTAATTCCTGTCATGTGTTCCCTCTGACATTTCCTTTTTTCTCTCTCTCTCTTTAAACAGTTTTTATTCATTATCAAGAAAAGCATGAAACATAACAAAGCAAACAAAAAAGAAAGAAAGAAAAAAAGAAAAGAAAAAAACCCAAAGGGAATATATTAAAGTCATTATATACCTGTACAAATACACATATGGGGTAAAGAGGAGAGAAAAATACTGCTTGCACTAAATCTTAGTTGTCAGTGCTGAACAGATCAAAGTGTTTTTGTTGTCTCACTGTGTGAATGAATTAAATTTTAAGCAGATGAGTAAACCAGCCTTGATGCAGTTTAATTTTTTGTTTTAAATTGACATTTTATTTCTTAATTTCCACCTTCTTTCTCTGATACACACAACAAATTTGGTTCATTCATCATGGGGATCGCTGCTTACTCTAATGCATCTGTGCAAATGTTAAGACAGGCAGAAAATTTTAGTTTTTTTTACTTTTTACTTTGCAATAAATTATCTGGCAAGACAGAAAACTCAGAAAATGTCCATCTTTCTCTGATTTCCCTTTTCATTCTTTTGCTTTTTTGTATGCTTGTGAAGTAGATTTTAAACCCTTGAAATGTGCAGGTTTTTTTCATCTTCACCATTCGTGTCTTTTTATGGGCTTTTCACATTGAAAAAAATGGATCTTTTAATTTCATCTGAGCTTGAGCTCAACTTGGAGCCTGAATATTTAACAGCAAAGCTGTATTATTAAGAGATGAATATTTCATAAGCACCGATGGCACACTTTCTTGATCTTGTGCTTTCATTTTGACCATTCTATTTCAAAAAGGTCTGCCTCAAATCTCCTAATTCGGTGGGTTAACCTACCATGCAAGTCTTTGGACTGTGGGTGGAAGCCAAAGAACCCACGCAGGTTTACGGAGCACCAGTATGCCGCTCTAAACAGTAATTTTATAACTTCTTAGTTCTAGAACCTAACAAATGACAATAATTGGAAGAATTGCAATAAGGCCTTCAAACTATTCAGTGCCTGTTCTTTATTAGTTCGTCCTGATTGCACACAACCATTCACAGCTACATTTAGCATGTGATCACTATTTTAAAAGTGTGTCTTTGTTACCATTGATTACCATTTAATCAGTTGTCTGCTTAATAATGAATGTAGAATAACTGGAAAAACTGTTCTTTTTTAAATGTTTGTCAGACATGTTGATATTTGATCCATATACATTTAACTGAGTTAAATCTTACTCTTTCTAACATATTGGCATTCCTTTTGTTCCCTTTTCCATGCTTGCTATTCCTTCATGTACTGGAGCATGTATAAAACTACAAACATTGCATAGATCATCATACTGGATGATACTGTACCATCCCCAGAGGCTGTTTGAAAGAGGTGGACTCGGGTCCATATTAGGCTGACTCTGATTCAGTATATGAATCAGGTATAAATACATAGTGTACAAGAATCAGGAAACTTGACAATATGATATTCATTTGGTTTCTCAGTGACATTTAATATTTACGAGATTGTTTCAAAGACATATAAATTACATTCATACCAGAGGTTACAACAGAGCCACCAAATAACAAAATTGCACCTTTTATGCCTAACGTTATCCTCATTGAATATTGAATGTCTCAAGAATAAATGTCTCACTTCATGTGACCTGTAGTCTGGTTCCCTCTCTGTGAGTTATTGTATTCAGCACACACACAGTCCCCGTTATGTTTAAATGTCAAGTTTTCTGACTTGAAACGATTTTGTAATTCATCAGTGAGCAATAAATGTTGATATAAAATTAGAGGTTACTGAGGTGGATACTATGTTATTATCCACAGGTACGTCACCATCTTCTATGCACTGAGGTACCACAACATCATGACGGTGAGGAGAGCTGGCTGTATCATCGGGGGAATCTGGACCTTCTGCACTGGCTGCGGAATTGTCTTCATTATCTACTCAGACTCCACTCCTGTGATCATCTGCCTGATCTCTATGTTTTTTGCCATGCTGCTCATCATGGCCTCCCTCTATAGTCACATGTTCATGCTCGCTCGCTCGCACGTGAAGCGCATTGCTGCCCTGCCCGGCTACAACTCCATCCATCAGCGCACCAGCATGAAGGGGGCTATCACACTGACCATCCTTCTGGGGATCTTTATCGTCTGCTGGGCTCCTTTCTTTCTCCACCTCATCCTGATGATCTCTTGCCCACGGAATCTCTACTGCGTGTGCTTCATGTCCCACTTCAACATGTACCTCATCCTCATCATGTGCAACTCAGTGATTGACCCACTGATCTATGCCTTCAGGAGTCAGGAGATGAGGAAGACGTTTAAGGAGATCATCTGCTGTTACAGTCTGAGAAACGTCTGCACGAACATCTGTGCTTTGACTGGTAAGTACTGAGAAATAGAAAAGACCAGTGAAAGGATGGGTAAAGTGAACTGACCGAATATGACGCTGGAATAGAAATACTACTACCCAAGGACTGGTTCACTGCACTTTTCAGACAGTACAGTGTACCGTCACACAAGCAACTATTGAAAAGTATAAGCTGGAAAGGAGACTGGAACATTGAGTTATCTCCTAATGCGTCCACCATGTACACAAAAAGTTTACTAGATGCATTATTTTAAGGCTTAGTTAGGATCATCTAAAGTCCAAGCCCATGATTCATATTAACGTGCGTCACACAAAACTGTTTGTGGCCTGCTTTTCATTCTCCCTGACATTTCTTTTATCTTTTTTCCTTTGGCCTTTCTTTTTTAATAGGCAAGATTTTTATTCTCTGTTCCCAGAATATGTCTGATGCAGTAGCCAAATGGAGAGACAGGATATTTTTCTTTCAGTGCTGCAAGAGTGCTCATATACTGGCTTTAAATTACAGAACTGCTGCCAAATGTACACGAATGTACCCTTTGTTAATTTAGACGGCTTGATGTACTTCCTTGAACATTAACTTCACATGCATAAATTAACAAAGGCAATGAAGTCAGCAAAAGTTGGGGAAGGTGTGGTAAGAATTATCCACATCCATATGTTAGTGAGTTTTGTTTAGTTTTTGGGTTTTTTTCGCTTTTCTTTCAAGCTGTGACTACAAATTAAAACAGCAATTTTACACATCAAAGTTTGTTTCCCAGTTATGGAGAGTAGTGCTTTGGTTAGTAAGTAGTATCTAGGGTTTTTTTTAAAGACCCTTAAACAAGCGCAAGTGAAACAACACTTATATTTATTCAGATTTTGAATATAATAATCAAAAATCTTTTCCACATCTTTCACAGAGTCCTCTACCAAATCTGTTTGAGATGCTAAATAATTATTTTGAATTTCAGGAGGGTCAGAGAAAAAGAGTAGCACGTCCTCTGCATAGAAGACTCTCTGTCATTCACCGGGTGTTCCATCAGGGCCAGCAATGGTTGTCCAGTTAAATCTAAAACCAGACATCAATTAAAACATTACTAAAGTGAAAGTGATCTCTCAGACATCATTCATGTGATAAAGGATTTCATGTTGGCTGAACTAACCCTGTAAAATGCTCTTATTTGTGGCTGCAGTTGCCTATACTCTGTTTGTCTATTAGGTACTGGAATCTACAGTTTCACTTATTTTCTTTGGTGTGTACATGTCCTGTTAACAAAGGCAAACTTAGAACAAAAACAAAGACAATTTTAAGATGGCAAAAACAGCAGTTCCCCTTGATGCCACCGGGATAGTTTCACCACTTGCAAGAAATCAATGTTGAGTATTTAATGGAGATTAATGATCCTCACAGGCAGCCACACTACAAAGTTCCTATGATGCACAGAGCGCTTCTTGTGCACCACTACTGAATTTAATCATTAACCATTATTAAACTCTGGCTGTCTCTGCTATAGTTTTGCTTTTGTCCTGTCTCGCTCTGTTCTCTTCTCATTCTCCTAACCCCCAATCAATCATGGTAGATGAGCCTGGTTCTGCTGGAGGGTTCTTCCTGTCAAATGGGAGTTTTTTCTTCCATTGTCATTAATTGCTTGCTCATAGAGGGCCGTGTGATCGTTGGCGTGTCTTTCAAACATTGTAGGATCTTTAGCTTACAATATTGAGTGCCTTGAGATGGCCTTTGTTATGAATTGGTGCTCTATAAATAAAATTGAATTGTAATGCCAGAGTACAGTAAAGAATAGGAAGATGCACAAGGCTGTCAGCATATGTAAAAACATAAAAGAAATAATTTAGGTGTATTAAACAGAGGAAAGTGGAGGTTTCCAGAAAATTGGTCAAAGGTTATGAAATGAAGCGGAAATCTGGCAGCTTATTTTATATTTCAAGAAAGTCAAATCCTCTCATTTCCCACCAGTTTCAGCATAATTTATAAATGTAAGATCTCTTATGGTCAAAATCAGACCCTCTTATGGTCTTTTTATGGATCTGCACAGCCTGGATGGCTGCTTAGGTGATCAAGGGCTTTTCCATCAACATCACATGGTTTTAAGGATTATAGGCTTGAAAAATGGTGATGCAGCCATATATTTACATTGAAAATAACAAGAAGAAAACAAGCCTTAACGTGAACATATTGAATACATTGCACTGTAGTAGTAGTAATGATGAGTAGTAGTAATAATCACACTGTAGTAATGACAAGGTCAAACAAATACGTCATAGATCACATAGATTACTTTTTACCACAGAAAGAAAATTTCTATTTTTCAAAGCTTAACAGTTCTTTTTTATTTTGTGACTTTATGAACAAAAACTAAATGTTTTTTCATTAGATCCTGTAGGACCATGCAGCCATCAAAGTAGCCCTATGTATTGATTTCACAGAAACAACTGACTTTAGCATGGAAGATCCAGTTTATTGGTTTTCTTACTAGCATGTCTGTAATTCTTCTTTTACTCCTGGATTTTTCTGCCTGAATGAAGCTGTTGCTGGAGAGGATAATGGTCAAATGAGCCAGCTGCCATTATATGGAACGGCTTTAACGTCAAATAGCGTCATTTTGTCGATTAGAAATTTTGTCTTGAGAAATCTTTAGTCTGCTTCTGACGCCAAGCTGGAAAAACTGAAGGAAGAAAGGGAAGCATTTGCTTTTAAGATTCAAGAGATAGCATCGGCCCTTAACTACAAAGCGGGATGTGGTTTGAGAGGAAAACTTTCTAACTTTTTTTCCTGGTGACTGCAAAGCAATTTAATTTATCTATAGCCTTTTGTGTCGTGGCAAAATCTTCAAAAGAAGCTGATTAAAGCAGTAAATCCTTTCAATTGTTGACTTTGTTCTTTACTTGCTCACAAATCATTTACTAGTAAGAATACAAGTAATTTACTTTATTAATGTATTAATCATTTGTTCCTTTTAGCCTGTATTGTGTTTTTAATTTCTTCATTCTTAAGAAAACAGGTTGTAATAGAAGACAAACAGGCAGCACTAGAATGATCCATGTCACCGCTCCTTTTATATGGAATTCTTACATCTAGAATTGGGGGATTCTGGGTTGACTTACTGAGCTGATGACAACTGGCATAGCCACTTAACATGACTGCTGACGGGAGGCTTTGTGAAACCAGATAACAATAAGATATCTTGAGTATGCCTAACTCATTTCATAGTAAAGACCCTGATCAGTGGTAGTACAGGTCTAACATTTGGGTTGACTTAAAAAGTGCCAGCGAATGAATGTAAAGCAGTGCCATTAGAAAACAACTGTTTTCATATTTAGAATAAATAAAAGCTAAATAAATATAGTCGATTTATAAAGACACTTTTAAAACAAAGGGGCACCTTCCATCTAGTGATGCAGAAGGCACATACGGCTAAACAGAAGAACCACCTGCAGCTGTAAAAGTGATTTCATAATACTAGTGTGCAATGATGGCAATGTGATGGAGGTAAAATGTTGCCTAACACACCATGAAAGCCCCAAAAAGGCCAGTGCACTGCTCTAATGCAAGAATACTGACAGATTTGAGAGGTTATCTACCTCCAAAACTCAGGTGGTTACAGAGCGGTGACTATCTGACCAATTCTGATTCTTATAGGTTTTAGCACATCTTCAGGTTTTTTATAATAGTTTGTCATTTTAGGAGGAAAACATATTTTGAACTAATGCAGCTCAGATTGCATGCACATGTTCTAAAGGAGGTATATGAGCACTCTTCGACAAACAGGAATTGCATATTGAGCTGATTCTTTTTCTTCTCATACACCTAATTCAATTCAATTCAATTCAATTCAATTTTATTTATATAGCGCCAAATCACAACATAAGTCGCCTCAAGGCGCTTCATAGTGGACTCAGTGTTCCTTTGGAGGATTATGTGTTTACACCCAATGCAACCAAACCCACCAGTTGCACATTATTTGTAAATGGCCTCACTGCAAACACCTTGCTTGTTATCTGTACACTGGAGAAGTTGTCTGCCCTGCTAAGCTGAACTTTTGAATGACATCACTTGTCATCAGCCAGTTTTCTGCCTGCTGCTGTTCGCCCTGTGCTGCATTAGTGCTACACTTAACAAGCAAACGTCTCAAATCCGCCCGGTAGCACAGCAATTTCTGCTATGATCTGAATGTAAAGTCACTGCTCTGTTGAGTCACTGTGACCCCCAGTGATCACTTCTCAATGCCACCCTACTGGGCATGTATAAAGCTATGTAAAGCTGCTTGAAATGTAAAAATGAATGTACAAATAGCTTCACTATACCTTCTGTAAGTGTGTGTTGGTGGTGTCTACCTCCAAACTGAGAAGCTTGACAGATTTTTACCGGAAATGCAGCCATCTGCTGAAACTGCTCTTTCATACAGAATGTTGCTGTGCGGTAGACACTAAAAGAAACGAGTTATTTGCTGTTACGTATCAGTATTTATTGCAAAAACAGAAAGTTGTTTATATTGTTCATGTTTTCAGGCTGATGCATTTTGGTTTGTGGATGGAAAGTAATATAAGAGTTGTTTTAAGAGAAAACAACAGCGCCAAGAGGATGTTTTTCTTCGTTCAGTCTTGTAATTGCCTTACTGTTATTTCCTTTAATGTTTATTGCAAGTACTTTGAAAATGTAAGATCAAAAAAGTATAACACAATGAAAAGTGCTTTGAATATTGATGTAAAACTGTACATTGTTTTGTCTCCATTGTAAGTTTAATTAGTAAAGAAAACAAATATTTTACTAAGTGTACATCCACTTCCAGTGCAGCATTTGTGCAGTTTTGCAGAATGATTCATTGTTGCTGATTATTGTGAAGTGCTCTGTTTTCGTTCCCACAAAAGGCAGCAGCAAGAACACTGAACATTATATGTTCCTGGATCAAGGTTTAGCTTGTGTTTTGATTGCTCGTTGTATGCTTAGTTCTGTGTATATGTGCAGTGACACAATGCAAACAGCTGTGGGATCATGTTTCATGTTCGGTGATGGCATGAAGAAATGTAAACGTGAGCTTCAGTTCAAATAAGTGATGTTTTGTTGGCTTAAGATGACTTATTTTTATTGTGTCTGAATAAAAGCAGATAGTGAAATGAGAGCGTTGTCAATTTATTTTTCACATTTGTAAATGTGGACATCGTGTCACTCAGGTTTGAGAAAAAAAATGCATGTTCATTGGTAACAGGCGCTCTAAAATGGATGCGTTGGGATGTTAGCACAGGAGGTTCATTTCAAACATGAATGCATTGACACTTGTGAAAGTAGGTAACATCCAAGTGTTGAGAGAAAGGAGGAGACAGTGGATTCAAGCAAAACAGAGAGGAGATCGACGGACAGTAAATGGTAAATGGTAAATGGCCTGTATTTATATAGCGCTTTAGTCAGTGCCACAGTGCCTACTCAAATACACGGGATGTTAGAATGTCTCTAAAGAATTCCCTTTGGAGAAACAGCTGCTTAGCGGCAACCAAGTTCACAGTTCACTCTAAAATTTGAATATTGAGCGAAGGACACTTTGATGAAAAGCTAACATTTGACTGGATAAACAGACTAAAATAAAATAAGTAAAGCAGGTGTCTCTACGAACAGAGCTTCCAGTCAGAACAAAGCAGCATCTTCCTCAAGGTGTGCCTGAGCTCGGCGATGCGGAAGGCGTATATGGCCGGATCGAAGAGCGCGTGGCTCGTCAGCAGCGCCACATGCAGCTGGAACAGCGATCGGTAACACTCGCAGTAGGGGTTCATGGGGCACACCATGATGATGACGAGGTGGAAAAAAAATGGCGACCAGCAAACCACCAGCGTCCCAAACAGGATGGTGACGGTCTGGGCCCCTCTCATGTTGCTCCCCCACCGCTGCTGGTGATGATTGTTCCTGCCACCAACCGGTAACGCTGCAATCTTTCTGGCATGGATGCGCGCCAGCATGAACATGTAGACATACAGGGAGCAGATAATCACCAAGGAGATGAAAAACAATATGACGAAGCAGATCATGATGAGCTTGAAGTCAAAGAACAATATCATCAGCACGCCCAAGCCCCCGCACACAGTCCAGATGATGCCCAAGATGGCCCCAGTGCGCTGCATTGTCATGATGTTGTGGTATCGGAGTGCATGGAAGATGGTGATGTAACTGGAAGACAAACAAATCATTTCATTATCTCATAACTTATCACAGGCTGTCAAGGATTGAGTGACTACGTTTAACTTCACTGAAGCTTCCTCACTCAGCTCGGTCGCCTAAATTTACGACATTAACTGAGCCTTAACATGATACTGCTGTGCATTACCATTAGCAGGAAGCTTTGTGCCACAAAATAATCCTAAATGTATTTAATCCACACTGGATGACATGTTTTGTAAAGAGTCAAATGGTTTTTTGTTTTTGTCTCAGGAGATGGTGAAACCCAAAACAGAGTTAAGAGTTGAATGCATATTAGCCGCATAAGCATTAATTGGGTGACCAATTGTGCGAAAAATGTGGGACATGGTCATGAACATTATCATTAGCTTGTTGTTCAGCCCAGAAGTGGACAAAATTATTTTATTTTGCTCATTATACTCTCCCAATTCCACTGCTAGTTAAGCCTTTTGTGGCTGGCTGCCTCTTATAAATAAAATGTTTTAATGGGGGCGGGCAAGTGTCGCTTCTATTCTCACAAGCAGAGGTGAAATCCTGAGATGAATTTATGAAGGATATCAGCTCTCTTTTAGAGAGCTTTTCTTTTGGCTCACAGGATTACTTGGAAAACTACTGAAGACGGCTGTGTTCCATATGAGCATTTAGTATTTCTACTGTAGATATAACTGAAAAATAAGTGAAAGTAAGCAGAGTTCCCTTTAAAAAAAAACAAAACTATAAATAAATGTGCATATGTTGCATTCTCTTTTTCTTTGACTGATTTTAAAATTTGGATAGCTGCCTGAAAGGTGGAGAAACAGTATCATTGCAGTAATAAAGTATTCATGATTTTTGGGTAGACATGATGGAAGCCACTGCAGTAAGCCTTTAACTGTACATCAAAGAGTCAGAGCCCAGTGGAAAGCTTTTTAAATTCTCCTTATATAAATATCAGCAGAGGATAAATCATTACGGGGCCACAGATCCATAGAGAAACCATTTAGAACATCTAGATTAGCAGCAAATAGAATAAATCATTCGTTGTATGGCAAATATAACATGTTGTGGGTTCCTGTAAGTAACAGTCAGTTCTTTCTTTAAAAGGGTTTTCAAATAGCCCTAAGCATTGTTATGCCTTAGAAAATGAGATTTTCTAAGGCATAACAAAAAAAAAATGAGATTTTGGGGGATGAGTAGCCTAGAGTGGAATATTTTCATCTCGCCATGAAAACCATTCTCCACACTATAAAATAAACCATTTTAAGATATTTATGTTTCCATATCCAAGAGCTCCATACATACCGGTCCACGGCAATGGCCAGGACACTGAAAAAGGACCCCAAGAAAGACATGCACAGCAGGGAGTCGATTGCATCGTCCAGCGTGGTCTCAGAAGAGCCTTTCTTATTCAAGTGTCCCACATCAGCAAACACAATCATGAGGTTTTCCAAGGTTTTGGTCAGGCTGGCGATGGCGTGGAAGGCTGCCAGGCTGCAGATGAAGCAGTACATTGGCGAGTGGAGGTTTCTGTTCCGTATGACAGCTACCACAACAAGGAAGTTCTCTGCAAAGCTCACCGCTCCGATGGTGAAGAAGACGGGGTTGGGAACCACCACCTCAGGACAGTGCGATTGGTTCAATATAGAGCTGTTCATTGTTGGTCAAGACAGTGGTCGTCCAGGATTAAATGCTGATTAAAGGCAGATGTTTACTTTGGGGCTATTTTGCATTGAAAGTTTATTAAGTTTAATAATATTGTTTCACGAATTGGTTTAAATATGAATATTTGCAGTACATTTTAAACTGCCTTCATTCTTACATTTACAAAAACATTTTACCCGCTGACCTGTTTTTAACATAGAGATCAAGTTTAAACTGATACCTGTGACTTAATGAGTCCTATAAAGGTCTCAAAATGTAGATTTACACACTTTGCAATATCCTTCAACTTTCTTGTCATCAATAATTTCATGAAATCATGACAAAAATATTTGCTGAAAACCTAAAAAAAGTCAACAAAAAGTAACAATTGTTTTTTATAGATACAAATTTGAATTTAAAACACTAATTAATGGTAAGAGACTTACTGACTAAATTTATGGACAGCTGCCAAACAAAACAATGGAGATAAACTACAAAAATACAGGCAGCAGGTTTACATATATAAAAAATAATATAATAATGTCACATGCTACATAATGACACAATATTAATGTTGCTTTTAACAGGCTTTCTTTTGTGTTGCTATTACAAAGAATGAACATTAGTTTATTAGATCAGGACTGTCACAAGCTTTGACCTATAACCTATTTATCCAAGAGGTGAAAGACTTTGTAACTGGGTTTGTAGAAGTGCTATAAAGATTAAAAATACATTTTAAAAATTGGAATAATAACTAGTTGCAGTAGTTTTCACAAAAGAAATATAACCATGTTAGGTCAGATTTGAGGTTTTCCTTTTAAGCTAAGCTTAGAAAATATATCATGTTTTAGTGAGAAAGTAAAATAGTAGTATGCAGCTTGTTTGCAGTAAAGAAACATTAATGCTAGATGAGAAACGATAGAAGCAAAGTGGTTCTGAGTTTGAAAATAATTACAAAAGTTCATCTATTGTTACCTTAAAACATAATTGATTTTTGTTGAGTGAAACAAAAAAATAAAAATATAAAAGACCAAGAAACAAAAATTACTCCACGTGTTACAGCAAAAATCTGACCTCAGGTGGAGGCCGTGGGTTGTTTTCAGCTGTCCTCCACTGGGTAATCGCAAGAGCGAAGGTCACGTTTAAGAAAACACGCACAGGGCCGCTGAAAACAGGCAGCTCGCTGCAGCTCCCGTGGAACAAAGTGTCTTTCTCATATATGTCCAGGTTTAAATCGAGGAGTGCTGGCTCCGGTACACCTCAGTCAGCTGTGGCCACATCAGCCTCTCTGCTGTTCACATGAGGGGCAGCCAATCGATTTTTTCATTCTGTTTGTTCAGAGCTCACAGATGTTATTTCCAAACTGGTTTACGTGTGATTGCAGTGCTGTGTTTGGTGGTCTTCTTGTCTTTGAGTCTGGTGCAGATGTTTACGTGATGCTTTCACCTGTAAAAAACAAGCATGTTATTAAAATTATTCTTCTGTTAGAGATTCTACGTGCATTGTTTGACTGTTCAATTCTGTGTGAATCATATAGCGTACAACATTTATCTTGTGCTTTGTCTGT
Source organism: Pundamilia nyererei (assembly GCF_000239375.1). Taxonomy (NCBI): domain Eukaryota; kingdom Metazoa; phylum Chordata; class Actinopteri; order Cichliformes; family Cichlidae; genus Pundamilia; species Pundamilia nyererei. Next base: position 1,401,065 of record NW_005187526.1, read on the forward strand.
GACGAGTTGTGTGACCTTTAATTTAAAGCTCGCCCGATGTCTGTGTATTCTGCCATTCCATTCGAATGCATTTAGTCCCACCTTTGTAATTGAACACTGTCCTTTTATATAAAGAAAGCACTCTGTGATCTTGGCTGTGACTCAGAATTCCTGTCAGGCTGCAGTCTGAAGATTATTATAATAATTATATCCAAAAACCTCTGATCCCTTTTTATTATGACATTCTCAGAGCAGCTTCAGTCCTCGCAAAGATGCCACATTAAATCCAGTTAAAGCAACTTTGATTGTTTATGTTTTCTAGTTTATTTTACCATATAAGCATAATAGTTTTTAAATAGCCTTTCAATGAGACTATTGGCATTTCCACGGCAAACTCATGTCATGTTTCCAAATTGCCACATTTGCCACTATTCGCTTTCTTTTAATTTTTATCTTTCAGTTATCATTTTATTAAGCTTAGGTAACAAACACTTGCTTAACTTTGAAAAACAAATTATATGGTATATATTCTGATAATATAAGGACAAGCCTGCCTTATATGTCAATGTCTGACATGGTAAACTGTGCTGTGTATACCAGTGAAGCAAGTGTTTTTGATAGTGCACACATTTGAAGATGACTATATTTTTCTAAATACATGCCAGCTGCTTCCAGCAGTATCATAATCAGCTGACTGTTTGAGCTACATGTCAACATGCTAACTAGGCATGCTGCCAAGCCAAGAAAAGAAATTATATCTACTCTTAAATTACAGCCCGTTCTCAAATTAACAACTGATTGGTCTCGAGGAAGCACGGTGGCACGGTGGTTAGCACTGTTGCCGCACAGCAAGAAGGTCCTGAGTTCAATTCCAACATCAGGCTGGGGTCTTTCTGTGTGGAGTTTGCATGTTCTCCCTGTGTTTGTGTGGGTTCCGGGTACTCCGGCTTCCTCCCACCGTCCAAAGACATGCAGCTTGTGGGGATAGGTTAATTGATTAATCCAAATTGCCACTAGGTGCGAATGGTTGTCTGTCCCTGTGTGTTAGCCCTGCGGCACACTGGCGACCTGTCCAGGGTGTACCCCGCCTCTCGCCCTATGACAGCTGGGATAGGCTCCAGCGCCCCCCGCGACCCTGAAAAGGATAAATAAGCGGAAGCGAATGGATGGATGGTCTTGAGGAAAAGCCTAACATTTGCTGCAGGTCAATGTGTCCTAATGTAATAATAAATAAAATGTCACTTTTATCTCATTTTAAGCTATGTATTTTATTCTGAAATGAAAGATTTTCTATAATAGAAAGAATTCAAGTTGTAATGCAGCGCGTTGGAGCTACTGAGGAATGGTGTCAGAATTCTCATTGTGACATCATTTTGAACTTTGACTTTAACACCTAGCTTGTTCTGGGTCTAGCTGCTTCCTAATGAGCAATCGGGGCAAAACTGGTCAAGTGTTAATCCCACTACAAACAAACAATTTGTATCAATAAAGATAGGATGAATGTACTTTCATGAGTACTTTACAACTGCCCCCAGGCTGTCTGGTAGCAGACAAAATAAAATGAATGTCCATGAACACAAATCAGTGCTGTCTTAAAGCTAATATGAAGCTAATATGATTTATAGTCAGTCACAAATTATTATTATAATATCAGCTACATCAGCTAAAGCTATCTATCTGAGACCAACCAGGGGTCCATGGCACTGGAATATCCACTGTGGCTTTGCACGATTCTTCAATGCCTGAACCTGTCATTTGTTACTGCTGCAGCAACACATGATCAGCTGGGTAAAGCAGACCTGTCTTACAAGTCATTTCCAATTTTTTAGGAAGTGCAAGCTAACAAATGTCACTACAAACATTTGGACGCCACAAGGCAGGTATCCCTGTAGGACGTGTTATGAAAAGTATTGTAAAGTCATGCTTTCATGGTCTGTATTCATACTGAGCAGTGAATGTTCAGCGGGAGCTGTTTGTCCTCCCCAAACTTGCCTTAGGTGTACTTCCCAGTTAAATCCTGCTCCAGGGAAACCCATTTTCTTGGTGAGTCAGTCCTGCCAGCAGTTGATGCCAGAAGCGAAAAGTCACTTGGAAAACTTCCCCAAGTAAATGAAAAAATAACAAACGTTCACTGCTTGCTTCAGCCATTATACTACTGAAATTCTAAATGTAAGTTCTCATATGTTTCCATGCAAAACTATTTCATCTTGGCTGTTGACCTGTATGCAAACGTCTGCTTTAGGTTAACACTCTTTTTACAACATCCAGCCAACTAAGCTTTGAAATGGTGTCAAGAGTTGGCTTGGAGCATTTTAGTAAATGTTAATGAGCATTTGCTGACATTCATTTGGGTGAATTCTAGTGGTGCAACGGATCACGGTTGATCGGTAATCCGAACCGATCCCACTCCACGGTTCGGTACGCACGTGATACGAAAATTCGAAAAAGAAGAAAAAAAAGTGTGTGTATGGTGCGCGTGATCAGTCTGTCAAGCGATAGTTATGGCCAGCGCTAGCGGCCCAAGTGGAGGAGCAGAGGAGTTTGCGGTATTTAAGCAGCCCTTTGCTGCCCAATCCGACCGGGCTAAAGCTATTACAGAAGCTACTGGGGAGTTTAGCTGCAGACGGGAGGCCGTATTCCGTTGTGCAAAACAAGGGGGTTTAAACTATGATGAACGTGCTTGAGCCACGCTATGATATCCCGT
>NW_005187526.1:1404341-1415200 GCF_000239375.1 Pundamilia nyererei
AACACTTCCTCCAGCTCATCTGTGTGGACACCAAGGCATGCCTCAATCTTTCGGTCACAATCCCGTAATATAGATGGTTTGGTAAATTGAGAGGTTTGCTTTTACAGACAGCTCTCCGTTCACCACAACAGACCAGTACAGCATCTACACACCAATTCATCTATCAATCCCATTCTATGCTCCACTCTTGAGCAAACTTCAAAACTAACCCTTGCATTGCTTAAAAAGTCTACTTAGAGACTGCATCAGAGCTAATAACACAATGGCAACACTGATAATTGTCATGCTCATAGTCTTTGTTTCGTGCATAAGGATTCTAATAATTGCAAATTAGCACTTTGTCATTACTTTATATTTATTCAGTGTCATAAGCTTCATTTTTACACTTAATTTATTTGATGGACATGCTAAAAGCCCACAAAACCTACTAGAGGCAATCCTGCTGTCTGTAGCAGTCTTTGAGTAAAGTTTCATAACAGTCCACATGTTATTAAGTAGGGCTGCACAATTCATTAAATTCAGCCTCAGTCATGATTTTGGCTTCCAGTGAACGTGATCACAATACATAAAATGTGTGCTTTGCCAGTGCTCCCTAAATCAGTGCCTGATCACAGGCCTGCATGCCCCAGTCACAACTGTATTTAAAGACAGATATACAACAAAATTCTAACATCTTGGCACAGCAGAAGATGAAGCTCTTGTCCCTTGCAGATCATCAGATTTGCCACATGTGATGTTAACCGAGAAGAAATGTAACAAGCGAGTTGAGTCTGTAACATCAACAAAAGTGAGTCTGAACAGTCTCCACAGCCAACCAGCTCACACTGAACACAAGCAAATTCCATTTGGTCAACGAAATCTGTTCACTGGACTCAGTGAGTAACAAAGGCTCCAGGAAAATGATCGTCCTACTGGGTGAAAGATTATTTCATATTTTGCTACAATGATACTATCCATGCTGTGTACAGAATCCCACAGAGGGAAAACAAAGTTATCTTACCGCTGTCCAGTACTTTGCTACACGTTTTATTCAAATGCAGGCACAATAATTGCAGTGAAAAGAAGAATCTGTAGCGATTATTGAATCTTGTGTTAAACTTTGATGCATTTTTTAAATATTCTTTTGTTTTCCTTCTAAGAGAGATGCTGAATTTAGGTGAATAAGGAAGCTAGGTGAATATTTTGAAGCTAAGATTTCTACAGATGTAAGGATGTGAAAGCCGTGTTCTGTTTACATGACAGTGCAACAAAACCTTTTTGTCACTTAAATGATTCATGGCAGGTAGTCACGGTCTCCCGGTTGATCAAAGTAATCACGGTTATATACAGTCCTAGTATTACGCTTCATCAGTGTATGAGCTTTCTCACTCTCATGAGAAAACACTTTAGTATTATTACTGTGGGCTCCACATATTGGCTGAGTCACTGGTTTGAGCTTTAGCTGGCTGATGCACAGAGATATTTGTCCAAGCTGTTTCAGCCTTGACCAAAGTGGTGACTCACCCATTTCCGATTAGTTCTCGCCATTTAAAAAAGACACTCCGTTTTTCTCCTGTTATTATTAGAATTTCACAGTTTATGTTAGGTGGCTAAAATAAGTTTAAAATGGTTTTGGAGACGCGCTGTTGGCATAGCTCCATGCTTGTTATGTCAACTGCCAGCAGATGTGGCCGACTGCCATGTTGCCAAATTGTCATCGATGGATTATTTGTTAAGCGTTCTTAAGCGGATATTAATTAAAAAAAACAACAACAACGGAAATAAAATAAAAAAAACAATGTTTAACTGCCAACTTGTCAGAGTGTGTCCTGTATGCTTCAGACAGGATGTTGCCTCAGTTTTATTTTGCATTTGTTTAAAGTAGTTAAAGTTACTTTAGCTGCTGCTCTAAATAGTTTAAGGAATGATATCATAGTATTTTATATTTGTATGTGTGTCTGAGTGTGATGTCCAGTTATTACTAACTGTTAATAACAATTGGAACTATGAATTAGTGTTACAGGAATCAATGGTTACAGAGTTACAGAGTCATGTGGGACAAAAGGTTAATTATTAAATTTAAAGGTGAAGATCTGTTTGAAGGTTATCCTAATGTTATTGCAAGTAACGGTTATGGTTAAGGTTAAAGTGAGTCTCACTGAAATAAATCTAAATCAATGTAATGTGCTCAGAAGACACAGATGCACAACTATGTGTATCTTTGGCACATGGTCAATATTCAGATGCCATTAAACTTAAGGTCAGACAAGCCTTGGAGGGCAATGTGCAGGGGGCAGTTATTGATTAAATAGCAACATGAAATTGATTTAACACTATGGAGAGATCTCCCTGCTGATTTCCTGTGTCACTTATGCCATGCCTGGAGTTAACCCTCTCAGACTCAAATTATGTTTTTGTTGCTAATGCACAAAAGAATACCTGCAGTGGTACTTCTGAGTAAAAAAAACCTCATAAAATATGTATGTGGGGTAATCAGGTTGTTAGCTTTTACTTGTTGCAAATCTGCAACGCCTGCCTTGAGAGGGTTAAGCATTAATAAAGGGTGCTCATGATTCCTCTGGTATAAGGCACTTGACATTGGCAAATTACTTTGTACAGAAGTATGGCCTTGATGTAAAAATATTATCTCTGTATTCTGACCTGAAAAATCAAGAGTTACTTGTTCAGTGGGGTTAATTGGTAATTCTGGTGTGAATGTAAATGGTTGTCTGTTTCCATGTGTAAGCCCTGCTACAGACTGGTGACCTGTCCAGGGTTTACCCTGCCCCTTGCCCAAAGTCAGGTCACTGCTATACATGGTGGATTAATTCAAAGGACTTGTTGTTTTTAATGGGTGTAAAGTTTGAGCTATAGGTGTCTTCTGTGCAAAACTAGAAAATACTTTCTTTAATGATTTTGTGTACTGAGACATATTCAAAATGGCAAGGGAAAATATACATGGTTGATTCAGCAACATTAGTGTTATTTGAGATATGCATTGGGGTAAACTAAGTACAATTTTGTTTGTATAATCTCTTGTTTGACCACAGTTGAAGACAATTTCAGTAGTGCCACCCAACGTACCAACAAAGGTACCATCTAATGGTGTAGTCTAGTTCAGCAATCGCAGTCACAGTCACTGGTAACTTTGACAGTTTACCTGCCACAAAGAGTGTAAGCCACAGAAGGTCACTGCTGAAAAAGCTGGCTCTTCACAGAGTACTGTATCCAAGTCCATTAATGGAAAGTTAATTAGAAGGGAAAAGTGTGATAGGAAAAGATGGACAAGCAGCGAGGGTGACCACAATCCTGAGACCACTGGCAGCAAAAGTTAACTCAAGAGCTGGTGTGAATGCAATAGAGGCACCATGCACAGATATCTTCAGGAATTGGGAATACAATTTGGTATTTCTTATAGCAAACAACTCCTAAACCAAACTTGTCGTCAGTTTCCTAAATGGACTAAATAATTGTATCTCAGAGATTTAAAGTCCTCTTTTCAGATGAAAGTAAACTTTGCATTTCATCTGGAAAGTAAAGACCTGGAGTTTTGAGGAAAAGAGGAGAGGCGCACAACCCAATGTGTTTTAAGTCCACTGTGAAGTTTCTACAGTCTGTGATGATTTGAGGTGCTGTATCTGTCCTTTTATTAAGTCCAAAATCAAGACCAAATTAGACCACTTCATGTTTCCGTCTGCTCACTTTTCCAGCAGAACTTAGCACCCGCCCACAGCACCAACCACTATCAGATGGTTTGCTAACCATGTTATTTTTGTGCTTGATTGGTCAGACAATTCTCCTGTCCTGATTATGAGGAGGAGGAGGATGGATGGAAGACATCCAACCCCAAAATACAGACAAGTATTCTAAAAACAATTGAGATAATGGATTTTATATTTTTATGACCTACAATATAAATCATTAGATTTTATGAATATAGAAACTGTGTTTGGTTAAATATGAAAGGAAATTGGGTAAAATATTGCTTATTAATTTGTTTAAACAAAAAGCAGTTACCACATTGTGACAGGTTTCCTTCAGGATATGTCTTGTACACCAGCAGCACAGAGCAGGGTTAATTTCAGTGACCGATACTTCATCAATAACCTTCTTTTTTCTGACAAAAACAAAACTAATGCACAAGGACAAAAACGACGATGAAATGCATTGTCACTTTTGTCAACGGATAAAAACAAGATGATTGTGTAGAAAAGTGGGACAAGTTTAGAAGTGGTCTCTTTTTGCATTAAGGTTAGAAATGCACATTTGAGCTGCCCCCAGGAAACAGTACAGCTCGCTCCCATGTTCCATGTTTCATGAAAATGCCTGGGACGAAGAGAAGAGCAGACATATGGACACTTTTCTCATTTGACGTCAAGGAAAATAAGATGCTTTATATACCGTGTGGAGCAACTCTTGCCGGAGAAACACAATAAACTTTCACACTTTATATTTTAGTCAATTGAATCAACTCAAGTCTACTATGATCCTACCAGGCTGGGCTTCAAGACTGGTATCTGTGTTTTCGTGCTTTATAATGCATTAAGCTGCTGTTTAGGCACAAGCATGACATGAAACTCTCAATCAAAACAAAGCCACTCATTATCTTTTGTCTCCATCCCTTCCTAATGTCCCAGACCTCTTATCTGCACAAGCATTCTTCTGTCTTACACATTTGTGGATTTATTCCAATGCACTACATCCCTAGTTTCTGCACAGGATCTTTTTTCCTGTGCCAAAGATCAAACAGCTAGCTTTACAGGGCCTGACTATATGATTTATCCTCCCACTCTGCATATCAAGCCACACAAAACCCCCACAGCTAAAGCAGCAAGACTTTAATGACATCTTTAGGGTACTGCAGCTGGTTTGATTGGATCATTTAGCGTCATTAGCTGGAAAAGGCGTGCGCATAGTTTGCATGTCACAAAGACCAGTGACGCCACAGACAGGATAGCGATGTTCGGTTTTTTTGCAGATTTTGTAAAGTTTTCGTAAGTGAGCTGAAGTATAAAAGGGGTTTGTTGAATTTTCTGCTTTTTCCTCTAAAAATGATCACAATTCCTATTAGAACAGTTGCTCAAGTGTGTTGTGATGATGGAAAATTCGACCGTCAAAAGAGGCTTTCCATTGAAAGATGATCAAAGCCCTATGAATCAGCCAGAAGGGCACAAAGTGGGAGCAACAATGGTAATGGGTAGAGCTTTAGTTATATCTCCACATAATGCCAGCCCTATCCACCTCTGCCTGCTGTGCTTTCATTTCACAGTTGTCCAGATATTAGCTGGAGTTTTTGCTTATACTTTAGGCTAAAATGTCTTTCACCAAAGTATATTTGTGATAGGCTTGTTTCCTTCTTTCAGGTGTGCTGCCACTTTAGATATATTAACCTGAACAAAGAATTTTGCAGGTTCCAATAACTCAGAAAAAGTTATTTCTGCTACTTACAGTTGAGTGAGCATGCACTTAAGGTAATGCACTTCTTTATTCTTCATCTGAAGACAAGACATAGATGAAGATTTAACTTGAGCAGTCTTGCTGAGTCCTTGGTCAGAGTGTAAAATGTAGAACTTTCAATCAAGCAAAATATCAAATAAAAGCCTTACTTGTTTCTCAGTCCACGGCCAGCCTTTTAGATGATCTTTTTTTTATCATCGCCTTTGTAGAGCATCTTTATAAAAGCCACCAAATGAACCCGTGTTCAAGAGGACGTTGTGCAATAGATAGTGGCCACTGTTATTGCACCCTTGAAAGGCTTCCTCACCAAGGCTGTTCTGCGTGTGCTGCATGTTATTTTGTTTTTCTTTTGCGTCAGCATCTCTATTTGTGAGAGCAGTATAAGGGCAGCTGGTATACTGCCCTCGCTCTCCTCCGCTTCTCTCTTTGTCTCTCAGGAAAAAAATACTTTATTTTTCTATTGGTAGCCTAAAAGTGGGATTCAAACAATCTGAGGTTGAAGAGTATATATTAGAAATGGCTCTCCTTCAGTGTTTCACTGAAATTTCAGTTTTTGTTCATTCCTTTCCTAGACGTAACAGTTTTAAAGAATGGCAACACTTTTACATTTTTTCTTAATTAAACTATCATTGCAGCTGCAATCATTTGCACGTCTAGACAACAAGCACACCACCGTCAGTTGTCACTAAGATGACTAAAAGGAATCTAGTGAGGATGGCGACTTTTTATGCAGCAAAATTAGTCTGGCAAATGTAATAAATCTACCTAAACTATAATAACAGTAGTAGCAGTAATGTTAGCAGAATCAAAATTCAAGTAATTCTACTCTAACCTAATGTTTATGTTCTGATAAATGCAAAATCATCACACTGCTAGATTTTGTTTATTTCAAGATTTTTCCAGTTTATTTTGTAATTTCTTGTAATTCGGTCAGTTAATCACTTTCCCACTTTGTTAGGTACACTCATTCAACTACATGCAATGTACATAAGGCAGCAATAACTCAAATAATCACTCATTACAACTAATGTATGCAGAAGAGCATCTTTAAAGCACAACATGCTAAATCTTGAAGTAGATGGGGAAAGCAGCAGAAGACCACAGCAAGTACTGCTCTTTATTCATTCTTAATTCAAAATTGGAAAATAAAGGTTTGACAAAATTTGCATTTTAGGATGAGTCTTGATTTCTGCTGTAACAATCAGATGGTAGGATCAGAATTGGGAATAAACAGCATGAACGCATGGATTTATCCTGCCGTGTATCAGTGGTTCAGGCTTCTGGTGGTGTGCTGCTATGAGAGATTTTTTTCTTGGCACACTTTGAGCCAACTGAGCATTGATAAACCTCTAAGGGGTAACTTCTTGCCGACAATAAGTATCCCTTTATGACCATAGTGTAGTCATTTCTTGCTTCCAGGATAGCGCACCAGTGGGGGATTCACATCATGCACGTGCAGCATAGATGCATGATGCTTTATGCAATGTGGTCCAAAATCTCTGGGGAATATTACCAGCACCCTGATGAATCTGTACAGCAAAGAATTAAGGCAGTTGAGAAGGCAAAAGCGAGTCTACTCAATAAAGCATCCACTGAGTGTATATACAGGGTGCAGACACCTACAAATTAAGAACCTTATAAGATCAGTGTGTAAGACAAGGAAATGACTGTCTGTGAGAGAACCGAAGTCAGTGTTTTCTTGTTTTCTCTTGTGAATTCTCCTTCCTTGGGTATGACCTTTTTTTCTTTCCGCCCCTGCTCTCACTCCCAGGGTCCTGCCTTTGGTGGTTCATTATTTTAAGAAGACTTTTGCAGGGCACCGAAATTGTATTTCTTTCGGTCCATGATACATGTGTGTCCACAGCCCAGTCCAGATAATTTGCTGGTCTGCACTGGTGGTTATGTGGGTGGTACATTTCAACTAATATCTCAATAAATGCTAGGTTTTGCAGGATGGTGCATTACAAAGAGATCATGAATGCTGTTCACCTCACCTGTTAGTTCGTAATATTGAGGCTGATTGCTGTGAAAGGTCAGATAACTGCTGCAATCAACAGAGATCAGAAATTTGGCAGGTGGAAGAAACATTTTCCACTCCACCTTTGCCTGCTATGATTAAAGACTATTACTATCAAGCAGAGAAATGGCCTTCTCTTCTATGTAATACTGTGATTTTTGCTCTATAATTAAAATGTTTTGCATCTGCAATAAAGCAAAAGTGTTGATATTGGATGGAAGACTAACGTTTAAGCTTTAAGAATTCCCATAATGAATGCCAATGAGTCATGACATATTGGGTCATCGAACAGAGTGCAAGGATTTCTTCTTCTGAAAAGTAATCAAACCCAAGCCTTTGCCCCCTATCAGAGTCTTTTTGATAACAGATTGCTGACCTTCTGACAATTAGAGAAAACCATTACGGTACATCAGTGCTAGCAAAATCCGTCCCCTTCATTGGCTTCCTGTTAAATCCAGAATTGAATTCAAAATCCTGCTCCTCACATACAAGGTCTTAAATAATCAGGCCCCATCTTATCTTAATGACCTTGTAGTACCATATCACCCAATTAGAGCACTTCGCTCTCGCACTGCAGGCCTACTTGTTGTTCCTAGAGTATTTAAAAGTAGAATGGGAGGGAGAGCCTTCAGTTTTCAGGCCCCTCTTCTGTGGAACCAGCTTCCAGTTTGGATTCAGGAGACAGACACTATCTCTACTTTTAAGATTAGGCTTAAAACTTTCCTTTTTGCTAAAGCATATAGTTAGGGCTGGACCAGGTGACCCTGAATCCTCCCTTAGTTATGCTGCGATAGACGTAGGCTGCCGGGGGATTCCCATGATGCATTGAGTTTTTCCTTTCCAGTCACCTTTCTCACTCACTATGTGTTAATAGACCTCTCTGCATTGAATCATATCTGTTATTAACCTCTGTCTCTCTTCCACAGCATGTCTTTTATCCTGTCTTCCTTCTCTCACCCCAACCGGTCACAGCAGATGGCCCCGCCCCTCCCTGAGCCTGGTTCTGCCGGAGGTTTCTTCCTGTTAAAAGGGAGTTTTTCCTTCCCACAGCAAGTGCTTGCTCATAGGGGGTCATATGATTGTTGGGTTTTTCTCTGTATCTATGAAGCGCCTTGAGGCGACTTTTTTTGTGATTTGGCGCTATATAAATAAAATTGAATTGAATTGAATTTGGGTGATTCTATAGACAGGCTGAAAGATAGAGCAACGGGGAAAAAAGTGGAGCCAGACAGAGAGAGATAATGCCAGATATAAAGTGACACTCATAAAGTGTGAGCTCTGAGGCAGACAGGATCAGAAGGTGACATAGTGTGGGCTTTGGTGAGTCACCCTCAGGATCTTCATTCGTGAGGCCTGGTTAGGGTGCTCCATCGCTTCCCTCACCTTGGATTCCTGCATGTGCACAGTCTACAGTTTTCATTATAACCTACAGAATTGAGTGTATGTATGATATATCAATGTTAAATGCAAAAAAAGAGAAAAAGCATGTATATCTCAGCTCACTGCATGTCTGAGTGGACTATGTGGGAGACCACAGATGGGCAGGTTATTCTGAAATTGAGTGGCAGTTCATTTTGTTCTCAACGTGGGACAAAACAAAAATAGCCTCAGTTTTAATCTTTTGATTTTATTTCAATAACAAAGATATATGGTGTACTTCACTCATAAAATGCTGTGATATGGATTTCACTAACCAGAAGGTCGGTGGTTTGATCCTAGATTGTTCCAGTCTGCATGCCAAATATCCAAGATCCAAGATGGGCAAGATACTAACCCCATGTTGCTCTCCGATGCATATGTCAGAGTGTGAATGTGTATGAATGATAGTTAGAGCACTAAGAGCTTAGAGGAAGTGCTGGTGTGATTGGGTGAATGAATTAGTTGTATAAAGCGCTGTATAGCACGTAGAAAAGTGCTATATAAGAACCAGTCCATTTACCAAAGACTCGGTGTTGTGTTAGCAACAAAACATCGTTTCTGTTCTGGTTGCAGTTTGCCGTTCACCATCATGCTTTTGAGCAATAAAAATAAAACTAATGTCAACATCTTCACTCCTATAAAGCTATGACTGCTCCATCATTTTCATCTTCCTGCATTAAAACTTAACTCAGCTGATTGAAGCAAGTGTGAAGGAAGAAAAAAGTGTGCGTTTTTTTTTTCAGCCTTTCTATCCACCTGTTGCACTGATAACTGAAGAACTTTTGTAACTAATGTAATAAGATAATTGTAACTGTAATGCAATTGCTGTATTTAGTACAGTAACAGGTTACATTAACAGGTTACATTAACACGTAACAGAAAAATGTAATGTGATTACAGTGATTACAGATTACCTTAGAATGCATTAAACTCAACACTGGTGTAAATGAGTGTCAGGGATCATTTGCAATGAAGGATAGTGAAAGGAAATGTTTGCATGATGGTAGTGAGATCTATTGTGATGTATTTGAGTTCAGTGCTTTTGAAAAAAAAAAAAAGACAGGAGGAAGAGGTTAAAATATAACATTAAAATAAATTTAATTGAAAGTCGCCAGAATAGGAGTCAATTAGTCATAACATGAGAGGGACAGCTCAGGTTGAACAGCCTGGAAACAAATTGAGAAAGGCAGGGCTGAAATCATATGGACATGCACAGAGAAGGGATAGCTGATATACTGGACAAAGGTTGTATATAAAGCGGCCAAACAGGATGAAAAGCAAGGCTTCAGAAGAGGTTCATGGATGAAGTGAAGGAGGAAATGCAGAGGATTGATGTGACAGAGGAGGATACCAGGGGTAGGATGAGTTGGAGGCAGATGATCTGCTGTGGCAATCGCCAAAAGAAGAAGAAAAAAAAATTCAGTAATCGAACAAACCTCTCCATAAATGAAATGCCCAATGACACCATATATACAGTATGACACCAAAAATTCTTATTTGAAGAGACAATTCATTAGAAGTTGTTATCTAATGAGAGTGTTGTATTCCTTGATTTTCCACGATTTTCCACCTTAACTCACCAAAATGGTGATTCAATTCAATTCAATTCAATTCAATTTTATTTATATAGCGCCAAATCACAACATAAGTCGCCTCAAGGTGATGGTGCCAATGTTTAGCTCAGGGCTTTAAAGCTGACCAGTGGGTGACGTTACAGTTGCTATTTCCATGTTTTAAATACTGTCTACAGATAAAACTGGCTTGCCTTAGCTTAGCTTGCCTGCTAACTGGAACAAACTGGTTTAAGTCTGTGTTTAGCCAGACCTCTGCAGATGTTAGTGACATCAGTGGTCTAGTATCAGTGGACACCACTACTAAGCTACCATAGTTATGGAAATCTGAAATAAATCAAGGTGCACACAACCAGGCTGCCTTTATGAGAAGTGTTGCCTTGGAAAAGAGGTCAACAACAGCATGACGAGTGACT
>NW_005187526.1:1416269-1417739 GCF_000239375.1 Pundamilia nyererei
GATCGGTTCGGATTACGGATCAACCGTGATCCGTTGCACCACTACTTTGTATTAAAACAGTTTTTTGCCTTCTCCTTGGGTTCTAAGGTTATTCCCAATGTAATGGCATGCTGTCTAACCTTACAGGCTGTTATGGCCTCCCTGTACACCGTACTGTTATTGTCATCCCACTTATGATGTTGTCTACAAATGTCTTGCGTAGGATATTTACCTTGACTTGAACTGAACTGGTCAACTATAAATAAACTCACCGTTTTCACCTAGTGAACTATAAACAGATGATCAATAAATTATAACAATGTTATTTCATCAGTATTTTTAAGTTGGTCCAGCATTTACGTAGCATTTGAGATTTCATTCTCAACCGCAATGATGATTCAGATGAAAAGTCAACATTTTTTCAATGTAGACTTGCTATCTGGGATTAGTGCCAAGTAACAGAAAATACTATAATGTCACTCACCAAAACTGGAGCAGAGTTTCTCGTGTAAGCTGTACCTTAAGAGGCCATTTTACTTGTCAGTTAAGTACAAGTACAATGACAGTAGAGCGGTCTAGGTAAGTGACTGAAGTTAGCAAAGGTGAGACGTAACAGACAGTCAAACTATTTTGACAGTTCCATGAAATATTTCACCCTGAAATTGTTTACATAAGTGGGTAAAATATTAAACAGTTTTATGAAAGTGAAAATGGATCACAAGAAGTACAACGAAATTTCACTCCTAATGTGAAATGAGTGAGATTATTGGAGGGAACCTGCCAGGATCTGCAGGCAGCAGATCATGTGGAGTCGAGAGTGAGGACCCAAATGCAGACAAAGTAGGCAAGAACAAATTTTAACAAAAGGAGAGCCGTTGTCAAAACAGAACGGATAAGAAAACCAAAACAACCAAGGAACTAATCATGAAAACCCAAACCTGGACCACTAGGAACATGGAAACACAAGGGTAGGCAAACAGACACTTAAACAAAGCGCAGAGGAAAACAGAGAAAATATATGCACATGCACAAACAGGAAGTGGGACACACGCCGAGACTCAAACAAAGACACATGAGTTTGACACTAAGATGGGGATAAACAAGCATGGGAAACAGATACAGGAGGCATGACTAAGACACAGAGAGGGAGAGCGAGAGACACTAAGGGAGAGGGAGCAAGACAGCGAGGGGGAGAGACAAGACGGGCTTGGGAGAATAAGAGGACACTGAAGGCAGGACAGAAAAGAAGACTATAGGGGTGTCCAAATTCATAGGCTGCATCCTCCTGAGGACCCATCCTTCGCGGTCTACATGGGCCGGGTCCTCAGAAGGTCAGGTAGTAAACGGCTGTGAAATTGGACGGTCTAGCCTTCAAACTTGCATCTCCGCTGTCTCGGTGGAGTTTAATAAACTCGGCCGTCTGGTCCTTGCAATCTAAAATATAACAGGACACTGGTGTAAATTCTCGAAGATCTCACAATTCTGTTTAAT
>NW_005187526.1:1418239-1472417 GCF_000239375.1 Pundamilia nyererei
TGGATTTTATCTAATCTAATCTAATAACTTTAATCTCAGCCAAACTGATTTTCTCACGAACAAATAAAACACTGAAAAAAGCCAAACAATAACATTTTTAGGTTATGTAAGTGACTTTTATATCACGTTTAACCTGAGTAGAGAAAGACCGCGGTGATCTGAAAATGATGTGAGATGTTTGACGTTCTCGCCGGCTCTAGTGACCCTCGAGCTCCCAGCTAGCCATCAAGCTGGTGGGTCACAGACGTCGCCAAAGACTTCAGAGCACTTTTGCAAATATGTAATGTCTTAATAAACCGAGCAGATATTTGAAGTTTACGCAGCTACATTCTAACCTGGAAATATCTTAAAAGTTTATTTTCTGACCCAGAAAGAATAATAAGAGTAATATTAAAACTTAATAGCGGCAGCCATTGTTGGAAACTGGAACTGGCTGGGGTGCACTATGAATTCTGGGATATGGTGGGCCACAAAGGATACACCCGACCCATCCTTCAAATTCGGGTAAAGGAGGAGGCATTTGTCGGCTGCATTTGGAGGAGTCTACGAATTTGGACAGCCTTCGTCGTGTCGCTGTGACGTAATCGGCCTACAGGAGGATGCAGCCCATGATTTTCGACACCCCCTATGACAGATGGGACATGACAGCAAGACTGACATACAAGAGACACTGAGGATAAAACACGGGGAAAAGGAAACACTAAAGGGGAAGGGACCATCACAATAATCCGAAAACTCACAAGTGCAAGAAAATAAACTAGGGAACATAAGTCATTCTAAGAACACAACAATACTAATTAACCAAGATTCAAAAGTCCACAAACACAAAACACTGGGTCAAAGACCCAGAATCATGGCAGGAACCGCTTAGATATACAGTGGAGGAAAAACGTGTAAATTTTGTAAATCTGTTTGTAAGTTTGCTCACTTACAAAGAAATTGCCTTTTTTTCAAGGTTGTTTCATTTTAATGGAAATAAATCGATTTGCACGTCACTGAGTGAAATAAGCACTTCACTTATATAAACAGGACTTAGTACTTGGTGGAAATCCTTATTGGCAAACACAGCAATAAGACTTTCTTGTAGCTGCTCAACACATTTGCACACATCTCTGGAGGAGTTTTGTCCCACTTCTCTTTACAGAAACTCTTTGAATCATTTAGGTTTCTTGGCTGCAACTTGGCAACTCAAAGCTTCAGCTCCCTCCACAGATTTCCTACAGGACTGGGAACTGGAGACTGGTTTGGACACCCCATGATGATAATATGCTTCTTCTTTAACCATTTGTTTGTTACCCTGATGGTATGTTTTGGGTCATTTTCATGCTGGAGGATCAAACCAAAACAAGCTTTTGGTGTTTTGGCTGAAAGAAGGAGGCTTTGTGGAGATGGTGTTCTTTGGGTTCTGCTCAGCAGCGGGTCAAGTTAATGCCAAAGAGCTTGATTTTAGTTTAATGTAACCACAGCACTTTCTCCCAAGCAGTCTCTGAATCATTTGTTTATTAGCAAAACTAAAAGGGCCCTGAATGTAGCTTTTTTAGAAGGAAGACCTAAAAGGTGCCACCAGGTGCCAATCCATTATAATAGAATGTTACCAATATTGAAAATTCAAGGTTTTAGCCCCCATAAGCAGGAAATTCTGGCTTCGCTTTTGCACAGTGAGAGGAAATGAAACCCATCTTTTGAACAGTCATTGGTATTTAAAATAGAAATGTTAGGAATCCTAAACAATCCTTACTGTGTATTGATATTAAAAATAGATAATATACCCAGTAAAGTAATACTGTCCGCATTCCACCTAATCCTTCAGACATCCCAATGCCTGCTTAAGTGACATTTTTCAAGGTGGGTTTTAGCATTCAGCTGCTGGCTGTCAATTGTCAGTTTTTCATCTTACCTACACATGACAATGAAGGGGTCATCTCTCAGAGGACCTTGTACTGACCTGTGGACTCTCTTCAGTTTTCAAGGAATGGCAATGCCCTCAGCTTTCAATAATCATGGATCTTCCCTGAAGAGTCAGTATGAATACAGATAAACTTCCCCTGGTAATCAAATGAGCCTTGTACTAGTAATGAGTGAGAGGACTTTCTGCTGAAAGAGTCCTCTCCCCTTGAATGGAGGGGGGCTTTGAATCTTAATGTGGCAACCACTAATGTCTATAATGATGCCATCAATGGCACATACTCTGTTGAATACTGCTGCATGAGTCCAGTTATCACAGTCTTATAGGCATCTGATAAATGAGAAAATATTCAGACAGGTTTGATCCAGATCTTGGCTCAGACATTTCCATCATGCTACCATTATTGTCAGTCAGCACTTTCCCCTTCAAAACAATGAAATTAATGAAAAGACCTGCTCTAAAATTTACTGTTTGTATCTTGTCTGTCATAAGTGCCTGTTAATTTTTTAAACTTTAATAACTGAAGTGTGCTTTGAATTGTGTCATACCTTATCTGATTAGCTCCTTTGTTCTTTGTTGTCTATCAAAATGTATCAAAACAGCTTTGAAATCTAAGCATTAAAATATGAGTCCTCGTCTTCCTGGGATCCATGTTGTTTCTACATGAAAGCAAAAAATATAATAAAAAAGCTTACAGACTATGCACCCTCTCTTGAGCATTAGAATTAAGCTATAATTTATGGGTTGAGTATAATGTATTATAATTCCCAGCAATAAAGTCTATGTCTGGTGTTATATCTGATTTTCAGGCATTTTATGTGATTTAGGTCTCATTTCAGATAAAATAATTAGAGTGGGTAATGCTGAAAATGACAGCCTTAACACTGCATTTAGTCTGTTACTAGACTCAATTTGCTTCTCTCCAAATGTAAAAGAGCCCACCCACCACATTAATCACACTCTGGATCTTGTTCTAACATATGGCAGAGAAACTGAACATTTAACAGTATTTCCTGAAAACCCTCTTTTGTCAGATTATTTCTTAATCACATTTAATTCACAACAGATTAAACAGCAGTTAGAAATAATTTTCATTATAGCAGATGTCTCCTCCACTGTTATCTAGAGCAGCTACCTAAACTCTACTCACATGGACATTGATTACTCCATTAACAGTGTTACGTCCTCGCTGTCTGCGATCTTGTTATTGTGACGAAAAGAGGGCTTGAAAATCAGAAGTGCGTGACTCTCTGGTATAATTCACAAATGCACGTCGTAAAGCAGATAACCCGGATAAGTCGGAGAGGAAAAGCATCTTACTAATCTAGAAAATGACCATTTAGCCTGGAAAAAGACTTTTTTGCTCTAAAAAAGGCTTCTACAAAGTTATGTTAAAGGTGGCGGTAATTAAACCATTACTTAAAAAGCCATCAATTGGTTCAACCTGTTATCTCAAAAATTATTGAAAGATCAGTTGTGAAACAGCTAACTGACCATCTGCAGAGGAATGGTTTATTTGAATAGTTTCAGTCAGGTTTTAGATCTCATCTCAGAACAGAAACAGCTTTAGTGAAGGTTACAAATGATCTTTTTAATGCCTCTGACAGTGGACTCATCCCTGTGCTAGAAATGAGATATTCTTCAATGGCTAAGTCAGTCCCAGAAGAGCATGCTTTTAATCATTTTTATCTGCCTTCAGATAAAACTGAAAGATATTCATGCAGGATCTGAAGTCAGATGCAGTAAAGGCCTGGCAGAACATCTCAAGGCAGGAAACACAGGATTTGACAACAATTATTGCAATGCTTTTGTTAAAAGCAAAATCAGAACTTTAGTCAAAAATATATTTTCTGATGCATTTTAGTGACTTGATTTGAGTAAAGAATGGTTTACAGAGACAACACAACATAATAATGAAGTTGCTCATTAAAACTAGTGCAAGAATTAAATAACAACGTACTCTATAAATGCAGATTTACTCCATACATTTCACCAAAACCTAAACAGGTTTCAGTGATATGTGTTTAGCTGATTTTTTTAAAGTGTTTCAAGGCGCATACTGTGGATGGACACTAAATGTATGGCTGGCTGAGCCAATGAAGGGACATCAGTAATGAGACCATCTGTTTGACCTTGTAAACAGCAGCATTAGCGCTCTGAACAGTCTGCTCAAGTGAGGAGAAAAGTGCATTGCAGTACTTGACTTAAAAAGAAATATGATAAATCTGAGAAGGTGCATCTAGCAGAATGGCAGTGTTTGATTGCCTGGGATCAGAGTGCATCGACTGTCCAGCACACGAAATGACTTTTCGCTTGCTAAACATCTTTTACCAGTTAATAGAGAGTGGATCACTCCATCTAGACAGTCATAGACCTTCATAGACCATCCATCTGCACCACAACCAATCTGTGATGAAAAGAGATTTGTTTTGTATGCTTTTTAAACCCTGTAACATCAGGTGTATCATAAATGACATGTGAGTTTTTGAGACCTCTATAACACCATGTGATTTAATTGTTCCTGACAACAGCTGACCAAATTGGGGTTAACTCACTGATTAGTTTAATTTCTACTGGTGTTTTTAACTTTCACTCTAGAATTAGAAACAAAAAAAACTACTTCATTTGCTTTAGGAATAGATTGTGAAACATACTTAAATTTGTCCCTTTACAGTATTACACCACACACTGAGATGTTCTGCTAACCCAGCGCACTTAAAGGTCACCACAAGGAATCCACTTGTTGGTGGTGACTCATCTGTTAAAGCTTCTCAATGCATAATTCAAACAGAGTCAGAACTTTAGGAAGTCCATCTTGCAGTTTAACTGCTGCTGTAACCTGCGTCTACTATCCACAGATTGTGAAATGGAATTGCATCAGACAGGATGGAGTACCAAAGCGGCACAACGTGGCTTACAATAATATTTTATATTTGCAAAAATCTCACAGTCTGTAGCCCATTTAGACTCTAACCAGGTGATGTCTAATTATTTTTAATATCAGCTAGATTATGTTTTCAGTTGTTTTGTAGAGAGGCTCCCTCTTTTTTACTCCTTTTTAAATTTTGGGTTCCTGCTCTGCTGTTGTTAGGGCTTTTGAAATGTAATAAGTCAGTTATTCCAATTATTATTGCTTTAGTTATTTTTGCCAATGCATAATAAGTTATTTAATTATTTCAATTTCTTTATTAAATTGTTGTTGGGTCATTTAAAAATGTCATAAAAAATATCCTTTTATAACCTACACTGGGCTGAAGAGTGGCAGGAAACTTTTAGATTAGTATTTTGAAGTCTTTTAAAAAATCTAATCAAAGGAAAAATAATTCAGTGGGTAAATGTGAATTGGTGAGTGGTTAAAAATAGGCTGAATTCAAGTCTATGTAATAGCTACCTTTCACTTTTCAGCCAAATTTGGATGTCAAAGAACTGGACTGCTGGTTGATCCAAGAAAACATCATCAATGGACATCAGGTACTTTGAACATCTTGGATTTGAGTAGTTTTATCACATATGTTTTCTTTTATCTAAACAATATCACAGAATGTTCCACTACAGGCTGTCGATGTTTCACTCTGTTTGACATCAAACATTGTGATAATGTCAGCATTTGTAATGGCTGGTAAACAAGCTTCACTGCAGTGATTTCTATGTCCTTTTCTGAAGTTTTTAAAGGCCTCTCTGCAGTCCTGTGAAAAACTAAGTGTGTCCTTACTGTTTCCATCAGGACTAAGAAGGTAAGCAGCAGCCAAGTGTTACTACTCAAATACAAGTGAAGTTTATCACTTGTATTTGAGTAGTAACACTTAGTTAATCATGAGTAAATGTATCCAATTTTATGTTTTGGCAGTTTGCTATTCTGAAGCATTCAGGTGCATCAACACAATGCCACAATCTTACCAGGAGTTAGTGACACAGCAAATTCACCCCGAGGTCAGACTGTTTAATGCTCAGAGAAAGGACAGAAAATACAAGGACTACATCTCAGACTCCACAGGTTTCAATTAGCATGTTAAATATTTAAGTTCATAACAGTACAATTAGAAAAAGACTTCACAAGTATGACTTGTTGTATCTGAGACAACCACAAGACTCATCCAAGAAGAGGAATGTCCTTATGATAGGTGAGAGCAAAGTGGAGATATTTGGTTTTAATGCACAACACAATGTTTGGTGGAAAAGCAAAGAGAACATGTCAGTACAATCATCTCATATGAACTACCAAGGATGGTGGTCATGAAATAAAGTCATGACAAAGTGCAGCAGCAAATTTACAGCAGAACGACTGATAAAGAAAATGGCCCAGTCATAATCCAGACTTCAACCCCAATGAAATGCTGCATTCGGACCTTAAGAGAGCTGTGCATAAATGAATGCCTGCAAACCTCAATGACCTGAAGCAATGTTGTAAAGAAGCCAAATTATAAATTATAAATGTAAAGGCCAAAATATCTCCATAACTATGTGAGAGACCAATGAAGTCATACAGAAAACTGGCCTTTTCAACTTTTTCAATGGCTGTAGGAATACCTCCTTGCAAGGAATTGTACAGCAGATGGTATTCCAATTATATTTGTCCAAACAGCACAAAAAACTATAAAACTAAACTTGAAAACTAGGAAAAGAACACTGAGAAACTAGAAAGATGGAACTAATGCGGAAATCAGGACCACAGGGAGACTTATGCACATGAGGAGGTACAACATGACAAAGGGCAATGGAAAAACACAGAGCTTAAATATATAAAGGAGTAACAAGGGAATAGGAAACAAGAGAGAAACACAGCTGGGACTAATTAGACATAATGAGACAAGGGAAAGCAAAACTCACAGCAAAAATCACAAAGACATAAGACACGACTGGCAGGGGAGATAGAGGGAACGCGGAGATGAGAACACAAGGAAGACAAAGTAACAGAAACCTAAATTCTAGAAACTAAGAATATAAGATAAGCAGAAAACAATGAAAATCAAAAACCATGAATAACAATAATCAAGGACTATAAATTCACCAATAAACACCCAAAGCGCATGTTCTACATGTAGACTTTTTGGGGATGGTTACATTCAGGTGGAACCCCGTTGTGATTGCCAACAAATTCTAAACTGAAATTTCAGATTTCTTTTGTAATTTAATTACACAAATCTTACATTTAACAAGTTGTTTCCCAGTAATTTGAATGCATATGTTACACTTTTAAGTGCAATAGTTCAGTGACTAACAGGCCATTTGTGCCACAAAATGAAAAACGTATAAAAACCTATTAGGCCTTAGTGACACATTAAAGTCTCTACTGAAACATTCAGAAGTAATATCTTTTCGTGATTGCTTTGCATGGTTGCTGGGCAGACCCCATTTGAGAGGTCATTGAGTTGCACTACAGACAGTCTGTAGTGCCTCTTGGAGAATACTGATTAGTGAAAGAACAACTCCATTAATCTGTACTCTGCTCTTAACGGGTCAGCAGTAATTCTCAGAAGGAAACTATTTTGACAGAAGGAAATAAGCAGAGGAGAAGCAGCCAGTGCTGGAAAACAAAAAGATGCTTACAGCCATCCAGTAGAATTTAAAGGATTTCACTTTAGGCACCAGGCTTTTTCATTTCCTGCTGCAAAGTACATCCTTTGTTTTTTCAAACAAAGTTACAGTCAGTCCAACTCACTGCAGAAATAATACAGTTGTCCATCCATCGAGCTAGCTTCAACTTATCCTTTTCAGGGTTTCTGGCCCAGCTGTCATAGGGCGAGGGACAGGGTGCACCCTGGAAGGGTCACCAGTCTGTCGCAGGGCTAACATATAGAGACAGACAACCATTCGCGCTCACATTCACACCTATGGGCAATTTGGATTAAGCAATTAACCTATCCCCACAAACTGCATGTCTTTGGAGGGAAAGCCAGAGTACCTGGAGGGAACACACGGGGAGAACATGCAAACTCCACACAGAAAGACCCCAGCCTGATGGTGGAATTGAACTCAGGACCTCCTTACTGTGCAGCAGCTGTGCTAACCACTGTGCCACCTTGCTGCCGCATGATATAATACAGTTGTATTAGTTATAAATTTACGGACTTTTACCATGTTATAAAATGAAACAAATGCACAAAGAAACTCTCTAAAATCCTGCTCCTCTGTTTAACTTATGTAACACAAAGCTGTTGTGGCTGCTGAGGGATGATTTGAAAATTCCCTCGTGGGGCTGGCATCAGAACACTGTAACAAAAAAGCTTCTTTTTTTTAATGGAAGCTGACTATCAGATTCCTCTTGTTTTGATGAGGGAGAGTTGTGCTCCCAAACATCATTAGTGACCAATGCTGAGAGAGAAAACACCTACCTGTAGCTCTTTTTGTCTGTGTGAGTCTCGATAAATTAGAATGTTTTTGACTTGGACCCCGGAGTGCTGGTGCATCAAAAGCATCTTATTTTCTGTGAAACCTCAGAACAGCCATTGTTCTTCCTTCACACAAACACCAGCTCGACCCAACATTTCATTTGCAAATACGACATTGGCTCGCATACACAGGACGGATGATGTTATTTGATGTCTCTATGGTATAGGAGCCTGTCTATATATGGCTTAGGTTCTTTCTCTGTGGCTGACACTATCCATACGAATAAGTGAACATTTGTTTTAAAGTTTTACAGTAACACGTCAGCACTGTGCTGACAGGCACCACCGGATGACTGATGTGAAAGTAGGCGAAGGCTCTTTGAAATTACCTCTCATATGTTGTTGACTTCAGCTTATTCATTGTGACTTGTATTATACTGTGCCCATTTTTCATAATGGTTTTCAGTGTCAGTGCTGTAGTTTAACTGTCATTCATCAGTCCAAGAAAGAAAGAAATGAATTAATTGACAAATCGGTTAATGAGTCAGTCATAAGCTACACTTCATGTTATTTAGAAAGAATTATATCGAGGGGCGGGCAAGCGTTGGCGCTCCAACACTCCACCCTCCACCACCAACACCATTGGATGAGAGTGTGGTTAGAGCAGTGGAACTGACATTTACTGAAGCACATTGATGAAGACAGTTTTCATTTAGCTATCTCTATGTTATGCCCCTTTCTATCTATACTCTGGTGTTCCTTAGTGTTCTTTTGGCTATGTCTTATTTTGCATATATACTATTTCTAAAATCTTCTTTTTCTTTTAGCTGCTCCCTTTAAGGGTCACTACAGCGGACTGTCTGCTTCCATCTCACCCTATCCATAGCTTTTTTTTTCAGTCACACCAACCCTCTGCATGTCATCCTTCACTACATCCATGACTCTTCTCTGAGGTCTTTCTCTTTTCCTAGTGTTTGCCCATCTCAACCTTGCCTTTCTGCACCTCCAAACCAATCAACCTGAGCTTTCACTCTGATGTACTCAAAGCTAATACTGTCCAAATCCCAACAAAAATCTTGCCATCTTCAGCGCTGCCACTCTGCCACTCCACCTCCTGTCTTTTTTCAGTGCCTCTTTATGCTTTATGCCATATTATAGTTACCTGGCAGTATATAGTGCCCACAGTGTTTTTTACTCCAAATTTATTTGCTGTGTTGCTTCTGATCAAGTAGCCTGATTTCCTGTGTCCTGCTGCCTTGTTCTTGGTTTTTTTTGTTTCACTCCATTTGATGAAATGGTGGAAACAAGCCCTATAACAGCACAGCAACAGCAAAAACTCAAAGCAACAGAAGCCTGAAGACACACTGGCTGCAAACCATACTGCATTTGGCCAAAAGACAAGACCAATGAGCCATATACAGCAAGCGTTGTCTGTACAGTGCTGCCCTCAAGTGATGGCAATGATGTATAAATCATTGCCATCACATAGCTGTTCAAGTACAGAGCCATAGCATGTCTGCTCAGAGCTATGTAAGCTTCTATTACAACAATAAACAAGTAAAACTAAAGATCTTTGATGGTTTAAGTTAAATGCAAACATATGTTGTGTCTTATTTTGTCATCTGACTCAATGAGCCTGTAAATATTTTTTATATCAACCTCGGTGAGGTCTATTTGTGTGACAGCACAGACCTGTTTCAAAATGTCTGAGTCAATAAATAGCTAATCAGAACTGGCTCTGAGTATGTTCACCCTGAGTGTGTGTTTGGATAGTTTCAGTAAACAGAAGAATATGAGCAGAAGACGCTATATAAATGAATCCATTATTGCAATCCATTAAGACAAAAGAGTCATTTTAATCACTCCCATCAACCCACTCTTGACATTTCAGAATAGATAAAGCTGAGACCAAATTCAGGTTACAAAGATCAAAGAAAAAGACTGGATTCTTGTAGTATTGCCTCTTTATAATACCACAGTGATTTTAATTAGATGATTGGCTGACAAACAATTTCAAAGGGCAGCTAAAGGTTGATGAGTAACAAAAAAAATGAGCAAAGAAGATACAGTGGAGGATCACAGAATTCTTTCCTTGTTTAAGGAAAATAAAATGGATGGATGTGAGTTCCATCCACTCAAATGAAAAAATGGTGTCCTGAACTTTTCCATGAAATGAAATATTGATGAAGCTGTTTTGTTAAACATCAGGGTATCCCGTAGGTGCAGATTTTTAGGTAATAATAGTAATGATAATGGATTGCATTTATATAGCGCTTTTCGGGGCCCTCAAAGCGCTTTACAATTCCACTATTCATTCACTCTCACATTCACACACTGGTGGAGGCAAACTACAGTTGTAGCCACAGCTGCCCTGGGGCAGACTGACAGAAGCCAGGCTGCCATATCGCACCATCGGCCCCTCTGGCCAACACCAGTAGGTGATAGGGTAAAGTGTCTTGCCGGCCAGCAGAGAGAGAACAGGGGGATCAAACCAGCAACCTTCCGGTTACAGATGAGCTTCCCAATCCCCTGAGCCACGGTCGCCCCCCAGGTGGATGGATATTTCCTCCCAGACAACAGAACAGCTCTAGTGTCTTCACCAGTGGGTGTCATCTACTCCTAAAATATGAATATAATTCATCCATGAGTTCACAGAATCACTAGATACTTTGTGATGAATATACAGTGTTGGGGAGTAACGGAATATATGTACCGCCGTTACCTATTTAAAATACAAAATATGAGTAACTGTATTCCGTTACAGTTACCATTTAAAAAGGTGGTATTTAGAATACAGTTACCTGTACCTAATGCCTGTAGCATTCTGCCTATTAGCTTAGCACAACAACAACAACAAAAAGGTGCTTTCTCACTCAGGAAACACACAGTCGCAGAGAGCGTCACCCTGTAACCATGGTAACCGTAATGCTGCCGCCTGGAACAACAGAACGTAGCTGTCAAACAAACCCAAACAGTCCTGACCCGCCACAATATGAAACAGGAAAGTACCGCAGTGTAATCCATTTATTTCAACAAAGTAACTGTATTCTAAATACCACCTTTTTAAACGGTAACTGTAACGGAATACAGTTACTCATATTTTGTATTTTAAATACGTAACGGCGGTACATGTATTCCGTTACTCCCCAACACTGATACCCGTTATGTGTCTGTGAGCACGAGGAGGGAGAAAAAGGAAAACTCTGAGTTGTCATCGAGCAGAAACGGGAGCTGGAAGCATGTAAATATAATAATAACCACTGCAGCCACAAAGAGTGCCTGACGAGCCCAGTTGTAAGTAAGCTATTAAAACTCGACTGTACGCTGTGTTCGTGTTTTCCTCCGAAACAATAAGTTCCGTTGGAGCAGCCTCTCCAAGGAGAGAGCCTCTCTCTGTCTCTCACGAGCAAACTTGACCCACACAACAAAGTAAAGTTATTTTTCAGCTACGAGCCTGACATGGAACCCGACATATTAGCCAGAGGTCCCTTTATTATGGTTCGGAGCTGCGGACCTTCAGTAATAGCAATAAATCACATTCATGTAGTTGTAAACAGCATGATAATATATTAGGTAATCCAAAGTATTCAGAATACGTTACTCTCATTGAGTAACGTAACGGAATACATTACAAAATACATTTTGGGGCATGTATTCTGTATTCTGTAGTGGAATACATTTTAAAAGTAACCTTCCCAACACTGTAAATATAATACAGGGTGGGCCATTTATATGGATACACCGTAATAACATGGGAATGGTTGGTGATATTAAAGTCCTGTTTGTGGCACATTGCTTTTCTTTTGACATTACCAATAAGTTTGATGTGTCACATGGCCCTCTTCCTATTGAAAAAACAAAAGTTGTATTCAAGATGGCCGACTTCTAAACGGCCACCATGGTCACCACCCATCTTGAGGAGTTTGCCCCCTCACATATACTAATGTGCCACAAACAGGACTTTAATATCACCAACCATTCCCATTTTATTACAGTGTATCCATATAAATGGCCCACCCTGTACATGCAGGTGTTCTTTATGCTCATCCAACCTACCTCCCCTTCTCACTCAAGCAGGTTTGCTAGTTTCTAGCTAATCTCAGGATGACATTTTTAATAGGCCCTTTTACAGTTTATAAACAGTGATGACGTAGTCGGTAAAAGGGACTATTACTTTATGAGTAGGCAACACATGCACATTTGCTTCACCTCAATAAAAACAGAAAAGCTCTCTGATAACAGACAGGATCAAGAACTCATTGCACTCTGACTGTCAGTCTGAACCCAAGCAAACACAGAAGAGGACGAATAAGACCTACATCACTCAAACATCAGGGTACTTTTGTTGATTACAGCTCCGCATTCAATACTGTCATCCCACACAAACTCACTCACAAGCTGGCAACACTCGGCCTGCACCTAACCCTATGTGACAGGACTTTTTGACTGGCAGGCCCCAGTCCGTCAGGATCGGCAACAGGACTTCAGCCAGCATTATTACAAACACTGGCGTTCCACAAGGTTGCGTCCTCAGTCCCATCCTCTACACCTTGTACACCCACGACTGTGTCACCTCCAACAAAGATAACATCATTTTGAAGTTCGCGGACGACACTGCAGTGATCGGTCACATCACTGGAGGGGACGAAGCGGCTTACAGGAGGGAGTTGGCAGGTCTGGTGTCATGGTGTGAGGACAACAACCTCACCCTCAACACTGACAAGACAAAGGAGATGATAGTGGACACGAGGAAGAAGAGGACGCCTCACCAGCCGCTGTTTATCTGGGGCCTAGAAGTGGAGAGGGTGAGCAGCTTTAGGTACTTGGGCGTCTACATCTCTGAGGACCTCACCTGGACACTGAACACCACACAGCTGGTGTATTTCCTGAGGAGGGTGAGGAAGGTTCTACAGCTGCACACTGAGCAGTTGCATTACTTCATGGTACAGCAGCACTACTGGCATGGACCACAAACGCCTGCAGAGAGTGATAACAACTGCAGAGAAGATCATCCAGACTCTGCTGCCCTCTCTGCAGAGCATCTACCATCGCAGAGTCCAGAGGAGAGCTGCCTCCATCCTCAAATACCCCACACACCCCTAACACGGACTGTTCACGCTTCTGCCCTCAGGACGGAGGTTCAGAAGTGTGAAATCCAGAACATCCAGACTCAACAACTCCTTCTTCCACACTGCAAACAGACTCTTGAACAGCCGACCTATTTTTGAACAGTAATAATAATTTTTTTTGCACATCAGGTCATCCTGCATATTAAGCCAGCATATTAAGCTCTTTTGCATACATCTCTGTTTCACATCTCCACATTTTGTCTCCTTTTCTGTCTTCGTTTATTTATTTATTTGTACTATTGTATTTATATGTTCTATTTCTATTGTATATATTAATCGCCGTCTGTGGGTGGACAGCAAAGAAAGAATTTCATTGCACAGAGAAATGCCTTTTTCTCTTATGACATATAACAATACACACTTTGAATCTTGAATCAAAATCAATTAGATAGAAAAGTTAATAAAAAAAAATTAAAATAAGAATGTATTTAAAAGTTATGCAGGATGTCCAACAACCTTATTGCCAAACATTGTGCTTGAGTGAAACTTGCACCCATAGAGCCACCAAACTACAGGGGGTGAGAGCAATTACAAAGACGTGTTCTCATATCTTACCTACATGGAATAGTTTTTCTTTTCTTTTATTTACTGTAATTTGTAATGGAGCATGAAAAACTTTAAGCAGGATTTCTCTGACTCACAGTCACCTTTGGCAAACCCATTATTCCTGGCCAGTGTAAAACGTGTTACTAGCAGCCACAACAGCAGATTTAAAACTTTGGTGGACTGCAAAATTCCAGGAGATTTGTCTTCTTCTGATTAGCTTAATCAGCATTATGTGAACTTGCTGTTTTATAACTTGATTGTAACACATGTTCATATGTAGTCCAGCTTTAACAGAAGTGTGTTGTTTAGTGTACTAAAGTCAGAACCTTACCATTACCTTAAATGTTTTTTAAAAAAGGTAAGTGATAGGATTTCTGGCTTTATTTTTACAGCCTTGAGACCATCAGTTTTTATGTGTTTGCACAATATGTTCTCCCATATTAGCTTGTCTTCATTGACACACTGTTAAACTCAGAATTAAGTTTAAAATCCAAGAACTACAAAGTTATGAATGATCAGACCTCATAGTATAATTATCCTATTGGAGCATTTCACTCTCAAAGTAAAGGCTTCCTTGTGATTCCTTAAGTTTCTATAAGTAAAATGCCAGCCAGATTCCTCTGTTATCAAGCTCCTCTTCTGTTGAAACAGCTCTAAGTTTGGGTTTAGGAGAGAGACACTCTCTCCACTTTTAAGACTATGCTTAAATCTTCATTTTGTCTGGATCCAGCACATAGTTGGAACTGAATCAGATAAACCTGCAACGTCCCTCAATTAACACCCCTTCGTGCATTTAAATGCCACTACAGAATGTCATTAGCCTTTGTGTGCTGTTTCCTGTAGACTGTGTTTCGTCCTTCTTGTTGTGCTACACTCTCCGCTTTTCTTATCTAAAAATGATTTAATAAATACTCGGCCTTGGTACTGAGGCAGATACCAGAAATAGGTGCGTCTTGGACGCGTCCTCTGACGCGTAAAACTTCATCGTGGTTCCATTCGCTGCCTTCTACGCCACGACGTCATCATGAAGGGGCGGGAGCACGGCGTCGAGTGGGTAACCAAACAGCAGCAGGGTAGAAAGCCACCGGCGGATGCGCATCGTTCAGGTGAGATTCAGTGGAATATAATGATCATTACAATGAGGTGAAGGCATTGACGCGCTCTTTGATTCCTCCTGGTTTGCAGGTAAACGGAAGGATTGTTTTATAAATATGAGAAAACTTAGACGCTTACGCTGATATGGTAGCTACGTAGCTAGTATTAGCTAGCAATGGGCTGACGGTAATGTGTCGCTCGCTGTTAAACCCGCTTTCCATGTTTCACTACCTTATTGATTTGAATTAGAACAGGCAGTAGAGTAGTCTTCAATAGATTTTAATAATGTTACATTATTAGCCCGGTATTATTGCTCTTACGTGGCTGAAGGTAAAGCTGCTACACACATGGCAGCGAAATCGTAACTCCTTCGCCCATGAAAACAGGATAATTAGGGAACCATCGAGCCACATTTTTAAGGTGACTGCTCGATATGTACTTTGACAGCTATACTACTGTCTTTCACTCAGGTCATATACATCATCCCCTTATCCAGCTGTAACTTACACGAGGATTGGGTCTTGAATGGAGAAGTGTTGCATTAGGTCACGATAACAGTTTACTACCTTTCAGTGACCTCTCACTCACCAGACATTTCGTGTGTTTGGTGGAGCTCCAGGTTGTGTAAAGCTGAGTGCAGAGACAAAGCTCGGTCATGCAGCTGGCCAGCTTTCACTTCTGAGGAGACGGCTGAAGAATCCTGTGGTGTCCGTAGAAGAACATCCACCATGTAGAGGATTCCTGAGTGCCGTCTGAATGTTTGATTACAAACTCTTATGCCTCTTTCCTCTAGTAATGTTGCAAACACGCTCAAAAGAACTGTGTTGATAGTTTTTGTGACAATTTATTTGCCCACATACCCAGTCACGGCAAACAAGAAAGTTCGGTTCAACTGACATTTCTTGTAACACAAGGGTTTGTCAAAAATCTGCAGTGTCATTCCAGGTGTAACACTGCACATGTGCAAAGCTCACATTTCATTGTTCAGTGATTAGTTGATAACACCAAATTGCGCATACACTAGGTTTTAATGGTTAGAAATGTAAAGGAAAATATCAAGGCTCCGGTAGTGATCTGATTTTTGGAGAAATAGAATTTTTAGTATATGTGTAATATTTTCTAATTGTTAGAGCTTAAAAAAGTTAATAACAAGCTGATATTGGCTATTTGCTGAGTTATCACTATTGGCATTTATGTAAGCTGATACATCAAATTTCATAAAGTAAAGAAGAGGAGATAGATACTAGGGTTCTCACAATATTAGAATTTGAAACTTGATACTGATATCCAGGAAAATACTCAATATCAGTTTTGTAATGCATCCTGCAGCAGTAGAAGTCATGGTGAAGAAGTCATAGTTTGAAAAAGTTAACTTGTAATTTTCCCAAATACAAGTTAATTTAACAAAATACGTATTTAAGATGATGTTTAGAGGTTCTGTTCATTCCACAAATTGTTTAGATCATGTCATGACGGATTGTGGGGGGGAAAAAAGTATTTCAGAGCTAAACAAAAGGGTACAACCACCACCACAGTGCCTAGACATCTGAGATCATTTAATCATTGTAGCATTTTGGAAAACTTACAAATTAACTTTAAATAAGATGTGGTGTTAGTTTTATATAATAGCGAAATAAAAAAAACGAAGAAGATAAAAAAAACAAAAAAAACAGTCACTGTGAAAGACTGAACCAGTCACTGCCTGCACTATAAAACTGACCTGACAGCTGGCGGCTAAATTTTTTGAGTTTTTGTTCTTTTTGTGTCTGTTTGTTTTTTTTAAACCTTCAGCTCGTGTACCTAATCTTTGAACCATCCTCACTTCTTAGCATGCGGTGACTAAGGCGGAGGCCTGAAGGCACTGTGGGTCCATTGGTGGCAGTAGGAGCAGGAATCCAGCTTAGATGAAGGATGAAGAGCCCGGTGCACAGATGTAGGGATGTGGAGCATAGCCGTGGACAGTCTGGGGCTGGGGGAGGAACCAGCTGCCTACAGGAGGAACAGCGCATCCCCATCTCCAAAGACGTCATCACTTCCTCCTCTGCCTCGGCCATGTGGTTCATCAGGGATGCCTGCGGCATTGTGTGTGCCATCATCACCTGGCTGCTGGTCTTGTACGCCGAGTTTGTGGTGTTGTTTGTGATGCTGTTGCCCTCCAAGAACCTGATGTACAGTATTGTGAACGGGACTCTGTTCAACACTCTGGCCTTCCTTGCCCTCGCCTCTCACCTCAGGGCCATGTGCACTGACCCTGTAAGTCAGGTTGCATTGGATTATTCATGCATACGAATTGTTTTAATTCTCAATGTCATGCTGACGCTTAATGCTCTTTAGCTTTATGAAGTTCTGATTAATGTAGCAGACATTTAATAAAATGACCATTATGGTGATTAATGAGCTGCACATATAACTAAAGTCATCTACTTTATGTACATGTTTCCTGCTAGGGGGCCGTGCCAAAAGGAAACGCCACCAAGGAGTACATAGAAAGCCTTCAACTGAAACCAGGACAGGTGGTCTACAAATGTCCCAAGTGCTGCAGCATCAAGCCTGACCGAGCACACCACTGCAGGTAGGGCAAAAAGGATGCGAAATTCCCACTGCCGCATTTGACATTCACAAACTTAGTCCTATGCATCGCTTTAGTGCAGTAACGTCCCCAATTTTAACCTTTCATAAATCCTGAAACTGGTGCAATTCCCATTCTCGGAGGGAGTGACCGAGGTTACTTATTTCTAGCTGCAGCTTACAGATAGAGCCCAACCGATACAGGATTTTTGAGACAAATACCATTATTTGTTCATTTAAACATCTGATATCGGGTGATATTTTTTTCTTTCTTACCTATTAAGTATAAACAGATTTCCAGAACATTTGTTGTGTGTAGCTACTTATGATTCCTCACTAAGATAATATGACAGCGGATTCTAAAAATAGGTTTTATTGTCACATCAAGTTGGGGATTACTTGTTTACACTGTGCCACACTGTCCTCGGATCAGAGTCCCTCTGGTGGTCAAAGTATGCAACATCAGCCCTCTAACACAGATGAAGGGTGTTTTCCCTTCTATTGCTTACTTCTCATTTACTGGCTGCTATAAACACATACAAATGCAGACACTAAAATATTTGCCTATAATAAAAGTAGTGATATATTGGTCAGGCTCTATTTACATTTACCCTGCATTTGGCCTGCAGGCCACATGCAGGCAAGTTTGAAAAGAGAACTAGTTGTAGAATACACTGTTGAATGTGTTTGGGTGTGATTGTTTTTAAAAAGCAGATGTTGTGGTTTGTTTGTTTTTTAGAACCAATCCATAAAGCAACACGAGTGACTAAATAAAGTAACAGACAGTTACAATAAAAGCATATAAAATACAGGGTGCTACCTTTGTGAGATTCTGTTGTAGTTTCAGAATGATGACATTTTCAGCCTGTTTGAAGGTTAAGAGTTTGTTTTTGGATTAAATTTAGAATTAGGTTTAGGTTCAGACGAAGGTTTGGCTTAACCTGATGGTTACAGTTAGGGAGCAGAGGTTACATTGTGAATGAATACGCTCACAAAGATAGCCAAATAAACATTTGTGTGTGTGTGTCCCTACCAGTCAAAAGTTTGCACACACCTTCTCATTTAATGGTTTTTCCTTATTTTTACTACTTTCTACATTGTAGATACAAACTGAAGATATCGACTTTAAGAAGCAAGATATCGCAGTTATGTAGCAAATAAAAATAATGTCTTATATTTTAGATTACTCAAAAGTAGCCACCTTTAGCTTTGTTGAGAGCGCTGCAAACCCCTGGCCTTCTCTCAGTGAGCTTCATGATGTAGTCACCTGAAATGGTTTTCACGTCACAGGTGTGCCTTAGCAGGCTTCATCTGTGGCGTTTCTTTCCTTCTTAATGGGGTTGGGACCATCAGTTTTGTTGTGCAGAAGTCAGGTTTGTACACAGCTGACAGCCCCATTTGACAACTGTTAGAATTCATATTATGGCAAGAACCAATCGGCTAAGTAAAGAGAAGTAAGAATCTAACATTACTTTAAGAACTGAAGGTCAGTCAGTCCAGAAAACTGCTAAATCTTTGAATGTGTACCCAAAAACCATCAAGCGCCCCAGGAAGAGTGAGCTCTGCTGCTAAGTATAAATTCATCCGAGTCACCAGCCTCAGAAACCGCAAGTTAACAGCACCTCAGATTAGAGCCCAGATACATGCCACTCCGTTCCGGTTTGTGTTTAGTTGGACCATCATTTATTTTTCAACAGTACAATGACCCCAAACACACAGTCCTGGCCTCCACAGTCACCTGACCTAAACCCAATCAAGATGGTTTGGGATGAGATGGACTGTAGAGTGAAGGCAAAAAAGACAAGTGCTCAATAACTCTGGGAACTCCTTCAAGACTGTTGGAAAACCATTTCAGGTGACTGCCTCATGAAACTCATCAAGAGAATGGCAAGAGTGTGCAAAGCAGTAATCAAAGCATAGGGTGGCTATTTTGAAAAATATAAAACATATTTTGAGTTATTTCACACTTTTTGTTTATTACATAATTCCATATGTGTTCATTTATAGTTTTGATGCCTTCAGTGAGAATCTACAATGTAAATAGTCATGAAAATAAAGAAAAACAATTAAAACAATTATTTAAAAAAATAAAAAGCACTTTATCACATACCTAAAACAAAATCGTATTGAATAAAATACGACTTTGTATAAAGTACTTTTGCTATTGTGTCTGTAGTTGAATTCCCCTGCAATTTCAATTCTTCTTGTTCAATGAGAGAAATATAGGCTGTTTTGTGCTTGAACAAGTCTGTTGAAGTCAGGTTCAGTGTTTGGAAATGTGAAGGATAGTGGACAGGTGATGATCACTGAGAGAAGCTCTGTATTTGCATTTGTTAAACCTCTTCACTGAGTTTGTTCACATATCAAAGTAGATCCAAAGAGAACCAACATCTTCTCTGTTTGCATGTGAGTAAGAATGTTGCTCTCCAGTTGGCTTGAAAGAAACTGCAACTTTCAAATGAAGGCCTTTACCGGGCTTTATGTTTTATGTGCATGTAGGGCCTTGCTTTTCGATTTGGTGTTTAGATCATGCATTAGCGTGATCTAATTCAGGATATTCAGGATTTCTCTTCTATCTGCATCTCAGACCTCTAAAATATCTTTACCTTTCTTTCTCCAAAACTCTTAAATTTCTGCTCCCATGCCCTTTGTGGCAGAGGTGTGGTCCCTGGCTCAGCTGCAGGGGAGGGGTGGTGCAGTGAGATCACGGGGCAATGCCGTGGTGGTTTGTGACATAGGTGTGTGAAGTTTTTAGTTAACGATCTCTCTCTCTCGGTGTGTGAATTTTAGTGAAACCGGGGCAGAGAGTGGAGAGGTCAGAATGCGGCTGAAAGCTGCACCTGTGGGTGCCGAGCCGAGGAAACAGACAGAGAGACTGTCAGTAGTGCGTGTCAGCAATAAAAGAGGAAATAAACCCAAACAGTGTGTCTACGTGTGGTCATTCTTCACACTCTTCATCACTTTGCCCTGTATGAGTCACT
The DNA here is from genome assembly GCF_000239375.1 of Pundamilia nyererei. Classification (NCBI taxonomy): domain Eukaryota; kingdom Metazoa; phylum Chordata; class Actinopteri; order Cichliformes; family Cichlidae; genus Pundamilia; species Pundamilia nyererei. The sequence goes on from NW_005187526.1 coordinate 1,438,794, forward strand.
TGACAGCTCTGTGGTAGCCTATGTCACCATTTTCAATCAAACAGTGTGCAACTAATTGTGATTCAGTGTTCTCTCCCTGATTACATCATTAACAGGGTTAATTTTTAGCCCTGACTTTCACAGTATCTTCTGGTATATAATACACTACAAAAATAACAATTTCAGTCACTTTGTCTTACATCTGCTTAAAAGCGCCCACATTTTTTTCTCTGTCAGATTTGGATAGTAATCACTTGTAACACCTGTTAGTTGGTAACATTTTAGTCCAGGCTTGATCAGGCATGTCTTGAGCCACCCTCACATCTCTCCATCTTCTGAAATCCTCATACAGTTCCACAGTTCCTCTCTTGGCACCCTATCTTCTGCTTTCTCTAGTTTCACAAAGACACAGTGGAGGTCCTTCTGACTCTTTCTATACTTCTCCATCAGCACTCTCAAAGCAAACGTCACATCTGTAGTGCTCTTTTTCTTCATGAAGCCACACTGCCCCTCACTGATCCTCACCTCTCTTCTTATCCTAGTTTCAACAACTGCTTTCACATAAGTTAATGGTTTGGTTCATCGTTGTACATGCATTTAAAATAAAAACAGCATTTCCCTTCAAAATAAAACCAATAAAGTTATATTGTGTTTTCCCACAAAACTGCTAAAACCTAAGTCATTCTCAAATGGGAATCTTACCCGACAGCATTTGGTTGCTAGAATGCATCAAACTGCATGATATATACTTATATAGGTTTGCATCCTAATTTCCCATTTACCTCATGTGAGCTGCATGTAGCCTTGGGGGTGTATATAGAAGGAATATACTAGTAAGAGAGAACAACCTTAGCTCAACTAAACAACTTCAAATTCAGTACTGCTCTTACCGGTACTCAGTTTCCTGTCAGTACCAACTACTGAAGTGGATTCAGTGAATTCTTGTTGCGATAGGTGATGAACAAACACACATAGAATAGTATAGCTTATCGGGCCTTTATATTGTAATTGTGTTCATAGGCATGATTGTAGTCACAAAGCAGTAAAGCAACATATTAAATCTTCTCAGGAAATCCAGTAATGATTTCCAAACACTCGCTGTTTGCACAGAACACCCAGCTTTAGCACTAGCCTTACCACCAGCTTCCTGTTTGCTCAAATGCAGAGAATGTAAATCCTTAAACTTTAGTATTTGCATTAAAAACCTTCATTTTTTTTCAGTTTATCCCATATTTCATGTTGTCTTTTAGTTTCTTTGTATATTGACAAAACGTTTTGATCCTGGTTTTCAGTTGAATTTCTTCTCTTACAGTGTTTGCAAACGCTGCATACGGAAGATGGACCACCACTGTCCCTGGGTCAACAACTGTGTTGGAGAGAACAACCAAAAGTACTTTGTGCTTTTCACAGTAAGTCCACTGTTAGTCTGTAAATTGATGAAAAAACACCCTGAAGGTTACGCCTGTCACATGATTTTCAATCATAAAGTCACCAGTTGTTGCTATAGAAATGGAGCCGTTTCTTGGTAAATGCCAGTCTGTTTGTGGTTAGCCTGTGTTGTCAGTTCCTGCTCATTGTATCCACTTTCTCATTTTTCTTTTTTAACCCAGATGTACATTGCACTCACTTCTCTCCACGCTTTGGTCATGGTGGTCTTCCATTTCCTCTACTGCTTTGAAGATGATTGGACGAGTAAGTGCTTTTTCCTTTTTTTACAGTTCTCTTTAGCCTGCAAACACATAAAGAACAGAGCTCTAGATGTAAATAGACATCTTCCCTCAAACATGACAGTCAAAAAAGTAATTTGCTTGATTTTATATTTTGTATTTACATACATAACCATCTTACAATATTCTTCACATTAGTTTCCATTTCTTAAAGGACCATATATCTGTTCTTGTGTTTATCCCATCCTGTTTACATAAATGGGGGATAAAAAAACAGAAACGCCTTCTACAGCCACGAAAATCATTGCAATTCATCTAAGGGGGGCACAGGCTGGCTCGTGTGGTCAGTAGATGAGCTACGCCAAATTCCCCTGATCTCAAACCAATCGAGCATCTGTGGGATGTGCTTGAGAAACAAGTCTGATTCATGGAGGCCCCACCTCACATCTTGCAGAACAGATACCACAGCACATCTGTCGAGGGAACCTACACAATATTAGGCAGATGCTCATAATGTTGTGCCTGATCCGTATACATATATGATCTTCATCCACTTTCTATCGGTTATTCTATTCAGCGGTGCTGGGAGGCTGGAGCCTATCCTAGCCCACTGCATCTACATACAACACAAAATCAAAGTTGCACATTCTCCCTCTGGTCTATAGTGGTGTTTGTCCAGCTACATTTTTTTCCATGTGAATTGCCCAGTTTTGAAAATGTTGGCTTTTTTTAGTTTCCAAAGTTATGACCCAGGCACTGCAAAAAAAAAAAAAAATCCACAACTTCTTATCCATAATCAAGGATTCTTATCTATAAACAAGGTTTATGGAATAACCGCGTCATGAGGAAAGAGGTCTTGTTGCTGAGCTTTCAAATGATTTTTTTGGTGGGCTTTTAGTTTGTCAATGCAATTGCTATTTAGGTCCATAATATTCAAGAGAATGCAGGCATTTCTATTGGTGATAAAACCAAGCAACTGAAACCTAAACAATCTGGACATACATCAGACCACAGGCTAGAGGAAAGGATCATTTTGGGCCATCAGACAGATATTTATGTCCTGCCACTATAAGTGTCATTATATGGCAATGCTTGCAACTCCTTAGGACAAATGAAAATATGAAATATTGTTGACATGAGTACATCTTGTCTCTACTTCTTTGTTGTGACATTTATTTTCCTTCCAGTTACTGATGCCGTAACTTCCTGATCCCGTACAATAGTCTTTAAGAAGTTGACCTAAGCTCATACTTAGCTTTGCATCGTCACTGTAGAGCTGCAGTTGGATGCAGTAGTTTTTTGATAGAAGTGCAGCAGTTCCTCTATGAATCTCTTCTTTGCCCTTTCACTTCCCTGTGTCCACCTCCCTCCCATTCCCCCAGAGTGCAGTACCTTCTCTCCTCCAGCAACAGTCATCCTCCTCATACTCCTGTGCTTTGAGGGCCTCCTCTTCCTCATCTTCACCTCTGTGATGTTCGGCACCCAAGTCCACTCCATCTGTACCGACGAGACCGTAAGTGACCCAGTTTACCATCCTGTTAACCACCTCCTTTTAACTCCTCTGTGCTTCAGGACTTCTCCCTGCTGCTGCAACTCTCAACTTCTTTTAACATGAATATCTTTAACGTCTCAAAACATCAGCTGACGTCTCTTACTCTGCAGCAGAACTTCAACCTTAAGTGCCTTAAAAGCAAATAATTTGAGTTACACCTACCATCATATCAGAAATTGCAGAGGTGGATCATAGACTTCTGTAGAGCCTGATTTGTTTTTGCAACCAAAGGAAGTCACCTCCTACTGGCTGTTTTTCCATCTTTTTTATGGCAGAGTGACAATAACAATGCCTCAACTCCAACCTGCCAATGTTTAATTCATACTGTCTTTTAAAGTATGAGGCAACTGTGGCTGTCACTGTTGCAGTATCAATCTGTAAATAGGACCTTTCCTCACACGAGACATTTAGACTCAGCAGGAAAAGTGCAGGTGTAACTCATAACATCTCAGTCCTTTCCAGACTTGTGGATTAATGTGATACAAAATCAAGTACTTCTGTACTCCTGTGCTTCTTTCTGTTGTGGAGATGTCTCGTGTAACAAAAGGTTCATTAGCCTGATTTATCTATACATCCATCCTCATCCTTCTCCCAGTGTTACTACCCCAACTATATAAGCTCTCTCTCTCACTCTGTCTTTGGTGAGCTAGTTAAACTGAATAAAGTCACAACTTTTCACAGGCAAAATAGTGCACGCAGCTTTGTGTGCATTGGCTAGCTCACTTTAATAAAGGAGACTAAAACACACATGCAAAAAAAAAGTTTACCAGTTAAACTGCTGAGCAGAGTCCAGATTTTACACCTGCTCATTACCAGTAGTCTGCCCCCTGGTGGTGAGTCTAATGAAGGGCAGGCCTGTATGCAATTTTATAATAAAGGTCCGTTTGTCAGTGTATCAGCGAAAGAAGGAATCTCTGTCTTCTCAAGTTTGGAGCTGAAATAATCAAGCACACAGCGCCTGTGTGCATGGGAAGCATAGCTCACCAAACCAAACTCTCCCTGTTTTCAACTTCTTTTTGTCTGCAACTCCAGACCTTATTTATTATGAAGAGAGGGCTTTAGCATACACAGGACTGTGCAACACACAAGGGAAGGGCACAACATCGGCTCTCCACTGTCCTAATTCAGCAGCGCCTGACGTGCAGCCCCCGATGATCTTATTTTTATCTTTCTAATACAGAAATGGGTATTTGGAGTTTGTGATTACTGTGATCGCTGGGCCGCAAAAGCACACCAACTGAAGTTTGGTTGTCTCTCGTTTTCAGGGCATAGAGCAATTGAAAAAGGAAGAGAGAAGATGGGCTAAAAAAACTAAGTGGATGAACATGAGGGCGGTATTCGGACACCCTTTCTCCATATTGTGGTTTAGCCCTTTCTCCACCCCCGACCACGGGAAGGCTGAGACCTACCAATATGTGGTGTGAAGGCTCAGCACAGGGAGTGATCAAAACCAAAGTGGGAAGGCCTGCACCCCCCCCCCCCCCCACACACACACACACACACACACAGCTCAACGCGATTTACACTGTATATCCCACATTAGCAATGGACAGCTTTTCATGTGCTTTTTTTGTGTTGCCAACTAAGTGCTCTATACGTTTTATTTTTGTGTTGCCTTGAGTGAGTCGAGTTGCAGAGAAAAAGAAACACTTTACAGTCGTGTTTGCAAACACTGTGATGGATCTGTTTGTTTCTGACCTGCTTTCTTTCTCCTCTATCAGAAGCCCCTCTCTCTTCTTACTGTTTCCTTTTTGCTTCTCCCTAAAGGGTTAGTTCAGCTAAATTATAAAGAAAAAGCAGGTATTGTGTATTTCCTGTAATTGCCAGCTAATTTCATTACAGTGAAAATAGGAAATGATGTATAAGGTAAACAAAAATGCTTCATAAACTGGCGAAGCACTGAGTTTTAGGACATTTTAAGGACCATTTTAGGGTAAAACTGGCTGGAAACTGCAGGTCTCCAGATTATATTAAAATCACACATCAGGGTTAGAGTTACTGTAATTCCACATTAGCTATTCTGATGCCAGTAGAGAGCTTGGTGGATTTTTTTAGATGAACTGACCCTTTTAAATATTACTCAATGTCAGTGTGTTCCAGACATGGACTGGATAAAGCTTTTAAATGGGTCTACTCAGGAATGGATTGTCTGAACCATTCAGTAATCAGACCCACGCTCAGGCCGACCCTCTGTTATAGTGCTGTACATAGCACATCAACATCTTGCCTTTGTTACAGTGGGATTTTTCATAGTTACTGAAAAAAATCTCTCAAGAATCAAATGCAAAGAAAGTGAAAGCAAAACACAACAATTCTAAAAAAGAATTTACATTAGAATTACATAGAGTGCTCCATTTGGTTATGATAATCTTCACCTTTGTTTCTGGGTTCAGACTTTTCCTCTGTGGTCTTTTTTTCAGCCCCATTTCTGACACAAAGCTCTCGTGTGGGCTAGTTACACTTAGATGAACATGTCAGTGGACTGAAAGTAAAACTCCATTAATTAGAGAATGAGCTGTCCCTCGGTCTGTCCTAACTGAGATGTTATTATGACTGCTGTTGACATTAGAAGGTATTACTGCTTGTTGAATCTGTGCATCACTGACTGTTGTCTAAAAGTAGCTGACCAATGGGGACGCAGCACTGTAAGCCCAGCCATGAGAACTTCACAACGGTGGCGCTCTTGTAGTTTCTATGTATGTTCTACCTTTGAGTGTTTTTGCTCTTCTTTGATTCACTTTTTTCATTCTTGGGAGATTTTTTAAAAATGTCATTATTAGGACAAAAGTTAATCCAAAGACTTTTGGTCTGTTATGTTTGTGATGAGAGTTCTAATTTTCCAAATGGATCCCTTTTCTTCCCTGTTAGCAGTGACTTTCAGATTGTCTCATTCTTACATTCAGGGTGGAGTTGAAAGCAGTTTTGAAAACAGAGCTCTGTTATCTCATCATGTAAAAACCTGCACATTACACTGCATTTAACCGTTTGGGCTCTCATTAATGTAAGACTACACGAGGCAAGGGATCGCAGTGGTACCAAAAAGCAGAGCTGATAGCCTGCTGTGACTAAAGGATAGCAGATGTACTGAATATTTAAAGTGGACTTGTTATGCTCATTCCCAGCTCCACAGTTCCATTCTTGGTCTCTGTTTTCTTTAAACTGTGAATCATGCAAAGCTAAGCTAGTAATCTTTATTTATCCTGTGAGGGACCTTTGTGCTCATCTGAAACGAGGTGGTGTAGTTCCCTACCTTTGAGGCAGCCCTTTCTCAAAACCAACTATATTCTGATTGGCTGCCTCTTGTAAAAAGAATGTTTGAGTTGGATGGAGCTTCTGTGTCCACAGTCAGAGCCAGAGAGCCATGTTAGAGAGATCCTCTGTCTTTGACATCAAACAGAGGAAAGCGCAGAACAAACTGTTTGAAACTGAGTTTAGAGCAGTCTGAAGTCTCACCTCATTATTTGAAACTTATTTAATATAAGCACCCAGCATAATAACACAAAGTATGGCTCAAAATAAGGAAAAGCAAAGCAAATTAGGTCTGATTTAGTAGCTGACCCTTGATCAGCTATTGAAAGTCCATTTTGGAGGATCTCTGTGATTAAACAAAAAAGACCAAAAAGTCACGCTGCAGCCTAATCATGTTTTCAGTGATTTTTAGCACCTACAACATTGTCCCTGTTTCCTCTCCGATACATGCTCAAGAAAAACAAAGCCTCTTGGAAGACAGAAATGCATCTTATTTTTGGCTAAAACAAACCAGGAGGTTTCTGTTTGTTCCAGCAAACAGATCCAGATTCTCAGTGTTTAAGCTGGCAGTCTGAGTTCTGCTAAAGGAAGGAAAAGGAAAGCCTTTCAAAGGTGACTGATGTCGACCTCAGCCTGTCTTTAAGCAGGAAAAACATGTGGGTTAGAATGATGCTGACAGTCTGTCAACATATGTTCATTCTGGATTTTGTTTTTTATGTTGTTGGGGTTTTTTTTGTGTTATTTTTTTTTATAAGAAAGGTTTAGCCTCCTACAGTAGCCTCCCACTAACACTCTGTTTGCATGAATACGTGCCAGTGAATCACAGCTCTGAGCCCATGTGGTGTTTTGATGTTGTGAGCGTGTGCCAAATTCAATAAAACCCACAATTCTGCGATTATTTGGGAACCCTTTGATATGAATTTGCTCTGAAGGGACACTGGCTTCAGTTTAAAATCCTCTTCGCTGCCGGAAATGTATAAAATCGTGTTCGGAGGTAAAGAGAAGACGTGGATTTAGAATATTCATTTCTGCACCACGCCAGCCTACAAAGCATTTAACCGAGGTATTAACATTCACTATCCAATTTAAAGTCGTTAAAAAAGAAGATTTAATTTCACTTTGTATTTCTTTGTATTTATCATTTGAGATTTTCTCCTGGGTGAACTGCTTTGTTCCAAAGTGTGCGGTTTTATTCTTCTATTCTTTGTTTACAGGATATTGTGTGTATCCTTTGTTTTTGAATGCATGGTACAGCTGAAGGCTAGTTTAAATGTGTATGTGAAACACTGCTGGTATGATGAAGCAGCTGAGTGACGGCAGAGATTATTATTATTGTTTTGTTATTTTTACAGAAATTTTAATTCTTTCTAAATATTCTGAAGAGATTTCAGCACATGCACAGAGAATAAAATCTTCTCAGATGCAATGCAACAACTGTGTTTGCTTCCTTTGTGGAGGTGCATTTATTTACTTTTGCCTGTCCCTTTATTTTATATTCAAATAGTAATACCGGAGCAGATGTGGGTTTTTTGTTGGGGTTTTTTTCCTCCTTCTCCCCGTGCACACAGTTCTTATATGGCCCTCACATCCTGCATTTTCCCTCCGTCCTTGTCTTCCATTCTGCTCCCACGTCTGGGATCCTCCTCCCCCCGATACTGTGTCCTCTCCTCACTCATGCATTTTTGCTTTGGTTGATAACTCACTCTGCCGAAAGCTTTCCGAAGCAGACAGCCCTTTGTAATCTTGACTGAGGTAAGCTTGCGAACAGCAGTCACATTGGCCGTCCCATCAAGCTTGACATGTCACATGTATGCACGCTTCAATCAGAAGGCCGACGTGTGCTTTCAGTTCCTCCTTTGCTGTTTTACTTCAACCAAACGGTTTGAATGAATGAGTGAGTTCTGTCTGTAATGTGATGCATGTGCCATCTGTTTATTTTTGAAGTGCATGCCAGTCTTTTTGGACAGCAGCATGAAATGTTGGGCATGTTTCTTTAAAAACAAATTGAATAACATGGAACCTAAAGCATTTAGAGGACACTGTTAAAACTCATCAGAAGTCAAGTCATCTAACTTCTCAGTTAGTGTTAACTGTAACTTGTGGCCATGAAGCAACCTTTGCACCAGTACACTAGAAGATGGCTGTAAAATCCACTGTTTGCACTGCATAAATATAAGTCCCAAAGTTGAAACGAATATTAGATTCAGCCGTCTGAGTTACCCAAATGGATCTTTGACTGTCACTAAAAATACTCTGTCAAGACTCAGGTTGTTTTTTTACATTTACATTTAAAACACAAACTTCCCAAAAACCACCTTCAGTGGCATGTACTTGAGTGTCTTAACTAAGCATAAAGACTATAAACAGGGCACCTGCTAGCCTAACCCCGTAAGCACTCTAAAGCTCACAGAACTACATGTTGCCCCAAAAAGTTGATTCTGTTCATTTGGACGGAGCGTTTTCAGTGGGAGAAACGCTTTGTCACTCATCCAAGTGACTTCTTTAATGTCAGCTGATTGCAGGTTTACTTCACCTTATAAAACAGTACCTTTGCACAATGACTGAAACCTCCACCGGCAGGAGTCAAGGAGGCAATTTACGACCATCTATGAATCGAGGAGGGGGCTTAACGGTACCTCCTGCCATGTTACAATGCTGTGATTGCAGCCATTCCCCAACTCTCTGTGAATGGTACTCATGACCATTGATCTATGGTTTTTGATCAGTGCTGATAACAAATTTGCATATTAATGATCAAAAAACTCAACTGCCCATTGTTCGCCATTCAGTCATTATGCACATGTACTAGGATGAAGCGTTTTCAGTGGGAGAAACGTTTCGTCCAGATGAACAGAAGCAACTTTTAAGGATTTCCTAACCTGGATGATTGAGCATGCATCCAGATGAGTACATGTTGCTTTAGGTTAATATCTTGGAACACAGTCCCTCTAAAGTAACTTCTTACATTAGTTCTAGAAGTATCTGTCAGCGTTACTTTTTGCCATTATACATTAGAAATCAGAACTGTTGGCCATCTTAAAATGAACCCCAAAACTAACAAACTGGAGGGAAAAACAATCCTATCCCACCTCCTCAAAGTTCAGGGTGACCTCTTCAAGTGCCTTCTGTTTGGACAGCAGTCGTGAACCCCAAATATTGAGTCTACTTTAATGAATGCCAAACATTTTTGAAGCTGGAGCGTGCCTACTATCAGTCAACACCCACACATTGGACATCAAAGCCAGAATCGCATCCAAAACTCAGACATTGCGTATTTATCAAGACTCCTTAAAAATGACTGATTTAGCACTTGTAGAGAGGCTGACATGTTTTGAGTGGGAGCCAGGTGAAAGCATCATTACTGTTACTGGTGTTGTATTATAAGCTGCTTCCTGCATTAGCCTAAGCCTCAAGTTTGTGGTAGCTGGCACTTGGTTTGGATTAGGAAGTAACATTCAAAGGTCTGAGGATAAAAATAAACTGACAAATTATTACCAAGAGGGCATCCACTGAAGCCTCATTTACTTCAGCTGGACTTAAATGTGCTTTGAGACAGTCAGCCAGTCCAAATATGTCTCTGGTGCTTTGTTGTAGGAACAAAGACCTGTAAAAGTAATCACATTCCCATCAGCCTCAGCTGCAGTTCAGTTTAGGTGTTAATTAGCAACCATTAGAGCAGCTGGCTCCACTGCCAGTCCCGTTCTTTGCTTCCTGGCCAGTACACACAGGATAAATGGCAGCAATGACAAGTAAATGATTAAACCCTCAACCTGAAGACTTTTTATTTTATTTTTTTAAATAAGCTGGACATGTTTAAGTGTCTGAGGGACTAGCACAAAAAAGCAAAACCATCACATAGTAACATACTATCACCAGTTTTGTGTTGTGGATGTCATTGATGGTGCATGCAGGTGATCCCATGCAGTGCTTTTTTTTTTTTTTTTTTTGCTTTGTTTGTCTCTCTGCCCCTTCACCTCAGAACCTCACTGTTTTTTGTCTGCAGGGGATCGAGCGGCTGAAGGGGGAGACGGGGAAGTGGGGGAAAGTTCCGTGTTGGGAGGCCATGCAGATTGCATTCGGAGGCCCCTTCTCACTGTCCTGGTGCAGCCCTTTTTCAGGCTTGAGCTGCAAGAAGAGCCCTGAGGACCACGTCGCCATCCCCCAGGGAGAGATCATCGAGGAGGATGTCATAGAGATACCACTCAACTAGCACCACCTGCTGGGGAAAGCATAAATTGCAGACAGGCAGGATTTCTTGACAAGCACAAAGATATTTTTGAAACTGGACTTTCTAAATGTTGAAAAACTGCCCAGAATTTATTTTAATTATGTATGCATTTCTTTATGTACAGGACTTTTTTCTGGATATATTTTACAGTTTCTGTTCCTACCTTCAGTGTAGCCATTTGATAGGTGTGCAGAGCACCCATTATCAAACTTTAGTATCTTAGCTTAATACTTGCACACATAAGTGAAGGTCTAATGTGCATTTTAAGGATCGCATATTTCTCTACTAAATCTGCCAAACCTGCAGCATTTTCCTGAATTTGTCTCTAGGAAAACGCTGTGAGGACTCAAAGCTCAGTCAGCTCAGTGTTTGGAGAAGAGAATACTGTAAAGTGCCTCCCTGAGCTGCCTCAGAACACCACTAACAGCAGCTCTGCTCCAGCACTGTAGCACAAATGGTTCCTTTCAACCTTCTTGCCTTCCCCCCAGATTTGAACAGCCAGTTTCACAGATAACGGTTAAGCCTAGAAATACAAACTCTCCATTTGGAAAAGGTTTTTAGTCTAAGATTAGGCTTGACCCATGTCTGAGAAACTAGTTCGAGCTCACCTCGTGCCTTATCTATCTTTACTGAGCAAATGTTTGAAACACTACATTGTTTTATTACTCATCTTGATTCCAGACTGTCTCAAGTTGCCATTTTCATATTTCTCGCTCCATTGCACATGTGGGGAAAAGGGCAGTAGATGACTTCATATAGAGGATTTTTATTGTGTGTGTATGTAAGCTGGAGGATAAGGGCTTCTAACTGCTAAATGGCTGCTGGACATTATGGGATCACTTATGTTTAATCATGTTTACATTGCTTTAATAATCTACTCATTGTGTGGGTTCCTTCCTTATATGAATGGTCATTCTTTTTTGTTTGTTTGTTTTAAATCTAGTGACAGATTATTTGTTTGTTTTTAGCAAATACATCTGCAGTGTTTGAGTTGTACACCAAAAGCTACTGGCAGTCCAGTTCAAAACTTAATAGGAACATTTTTTCATACAGCCTTATCATCTCATCTAATCGACTGCGAGAAAGGAAAAAAACATTTATCAACGTGTCAGAGCACTCCTTACGTTGTGGTACATCTTATCTCCTGTTGTGTTTTTCTGCACTGATTCCATTCTGTTCCACTGTGACCACTTTCAGCTCTCCTGCTTCGATGCCTTTGATGATAGCCAACCACAGAAGACAAATACAGCTGTTGTGGTGGAAGTGTGTATCATAATTGGAGAAAACATTACACCTCATTTGCAGCTGAGGCACAGCTAAGTGGTCTGGAATAAATGGGTGTTCAGACAGAACAGCAGGCATGTTGTTTGTATCGTCCTGGGGGAAACACGGTGCCCTCCAAATTTTCATTCAATTTAATTTGAACAAAACACATCTGCACACTGGAGCTTGGCTTTATCGTTCAGTAGTTGTCACTGACCCATGTGGAGAGGGTTTATTTTAAATGTTTACCTCCAGCCTTTAATCATTACGCCAACTACAGCAGCTGGTCATTTGCATAACTTTGTGTGAGCTTTCTAGCTTTTGTGGGCATTGTAAGGTAACATTCAGCTGCAACTAGTTTGAACTAGTCGACAAAAAACGCTTCCTCAATTTTCTGGGCGTGCAGTCTTCTCCGGTGCTATCCCTAAAAGTACCACAAGGTGGTGCCAAACTCAAATCAATCGACTTTCTAATCATTCTCAATTCTTTAGAGTAAATTTAGCATGGTTGTGAGATGGCTGTTCTTCTGCACAAAATATGTGGTATTTAAGTGCCCTCATTTGTTCGACTTCCATTTTATTTATAAAAATATTCATTTCCACTCAGTTTTCCAATGCAGAGCAAGTCACAGTGTGGTTTGTAATACATGCATCACACATTAAAAAATCAACTTCCACACAGGTAAAAAAAAAATAATAATATGAGGGTTTTTTGATTTTGTGCAAGTCCCAGGGAACCCCTCATAAAGAATCAGAATTCAGGTGAAAGTCCATAAAAAGGCAGTTGTTGTTCGTCTTATAGGAAGAACTCTTAAAAAGTATACATCAGTCAATTCTGCAGGCGGAGAACCTGACAGAACTGCTCTTTGCAGTCAACAGTTTTGAGGCTGCGCACTTGGAACAACTCCAACATGCATTACTTGTCCTTCTTGTCTGCTTCCTGTGGGTGTGTCTGAGGTGCTGAACCATGAAGCATCAGCAGTCCACACAGAGTGAGAGCGATGCCTGCCCACCACAGAGTTGCATGGCTCTCTCCAAAGAAGAGCCTCCCTAGCAGTCCCTGGACAGAAGAAGAAAACATTCACTATAAATATAAAACAGTAATCTGAATGTTGAATGCAAAGTCAAAATGTTTCCCTTTTGTTGTTATAGTGTGAAAAATCAAATTAGTTCAGCATATGTAGAGAGCTTACAGAGGAAATGAAGTTGGATGCAGTGGTCGTGACAGTGGCCCTGGCTGTAGAGGTGGAATGGCGGAGTGCCTTGGAGAAGGTGGTCCACATGACTGCATTACAGGCGAATAGCAGGCCGCCGCACAGCAGCCGCAGGGGGATGTGGAGCTGTAGGCCAAGGTATAGCAAGACACACACGAAAACATAACTTTACCCTCTGCAGCAAAAATGTCACGGCTTGGCTGAATACCAGAACTGAGTGCAGATCCTCAGTTCAGATTCCTAAACAGTGTTTCGCCATTTCCAACTATGCATGCCCAGGAAGAACATATACTTTTTACCTCACAGCCTAAACTTTGACAAACATGCCTGGTTAATGACCAAAAACCTTAAACCACCACCACAGATACAGAAGAACAATCATACAGCTGTTACTAATCACATTAATTTTGACTATGTACCGGCACACGCCCTAATTAATGACAATACTAACACCTGTTTGGCTTATGTTTTACAGCTAGATGCTGTACATGTTACTGAGAACAAAACTATCAGCTTGCATCATTAATGAATTAATTTATTATTCATATTAATCGGCAACAGTTTGTGCTCGTCTCGTATTAACATTCATTTAAGTCAGAGCTAACCTTTAAGTACACAGTAATTAAATGTTTTAAGGTATTTTATGGAGGCTTTAAGAGGCTTCTGATCACTTGCATGAATATTACTCCTCCAAGTTGTTACTGTTTTCTACCGGTGTCACACCGGCTGGCTGCCATCTTTGTTGTAGCAGTAGTCGGAAACGAGAAAACTCTTTAATAAATTCAGTGGAAGAGGTATTATGATCAAGGGGTTTTAGAATAATTTCTGAACAAGGATATGAGTAAAAAACAAACAAACAAAACACCTTCCTCGAATGTTTCGAGTAACCCGAACTCGAACAGTAATAAGTGTCTGGTAACTATATGACGCTTTTCTGCTGTGAAAGACGAGGGTGTGTGTGTGTGTGTGTGTGTGTGTGTGACCATGCCAAGGAAATTAGGTATTTGTAGAAATACAAAAACAAAGATGTCAGAGAGTCAGTGTCACCCAGTCACAGGCTGCGCTTCCACCAGGTGTTTGATCCCAGTCGCTCAGCCGCGTCTCACACATCTCTCTCAGGTAGCTCGCACCGAGCGACAGCTTAGCTGACAGAGAGGCAGTAGCTGCCAAAAAGCCCGCTAATAACGCATAAAAGGACGCTGAAAACATTCCCGAACTCGGCTGGTTGTTAGAGGGCTCCATGTTAATCCTTTCAGACCGCAGTCAAGCCTGAGTTAAAGGATGCGAACAGGCAGACGAAAATTTTCACAATAAAAGCTTGTATGGCAGCTTCCTCCATTCGTCACTACACAACAGGACACACAATACAAAGGCCTGGTTTTTCACTAATTTATTTATACAGTAAAGTACACTCTGTCGCTGTCATCCGAAAATCTTACATTTCTTGCAGGTATAGATTACGCATTAACATCATAATGGCTCCTCATATAAATGCTTGTCAGTTGTTATTTTGCTCAGTGGTGACCAAACAGCTTCAGTGGTGATGTCATCGGACTCCGCTAGGATTTATTTTAAATAAGTAAAGAAACTACTCTTCATGGATAATGTCATTATTCATGGAGACACAATTTTTGATTAAAACTACTTTGGTTTTATTGTGAAGCTTAAGTGCTTTTTCCATATCATGCCTTCGCCCTCTTGACTGTAGCTGCTTTGTTGTAATTGGTTGTTTCCTTTCCGGGAATCTGATGACGTAGTTAGCGTTCGAAAAAAATCGCGCGGCTCCGGGAGGTTCTGATGATTTCGAGGCCAGCCACTTTGTGGGTTCCACCCTCAGTCTGTGCAGCTGGAAACTCGGACCCGCTTTGCTTCCAGATGAAGCATACCATCCTCACTGCCAAACGCAGGTGTGAGCCCCTTCACCAGCCTGCCTAACGTCTCAGAAAGTTCCTGAAGTGTGTCTTGGCTTTCAGTGGTACATATTCTGTCCATGAGTTGTTTGGTGAGGTTGACACATTTCTTCCTCAGATATGACTTGCTCACTCGCTTGCGTGGTGGACTGTCACAGTCAGAGGTCACTTGTGTGTCTGCAAAGAAAGTTACACTAAGACAAATTTGCACTCCCTAAAATTTGAGGTAACAGGTTAATGATTGTGCAGGTAAGACAGTAACTTTTATGAAGTTCTTCTCTCATGTCGCAGATAAACCTTACCCTTGCAGGTTACTGGCTCACTGACTACCTCCGTGCCCCACTCGTCCACTGAGTCTGGGGTCATGGAGCAACACGTGGCATCCAGGTTAAGAAGCGGGTGTTCCCTGTATTTCAGGGATAACTGCTGCCACGTCCAGCCAGGGACCTTCTGGAAGACTGCACAGAAATGTTTGCATGGCAACTTGTACCGCCTCCAGTCATCGCACTGACAGGAGGGCAAGCTGTCGTCTGAGCCAAATGCCAGTTCATAAGACTGGTCCTCCTGTGTCTCACTCTTCACTCTGAACACACCGTCGCCCAGCTTGACCACATGTCCCTCAGAGAGAGAGCTGTCCATGCAGCTCGTGATGTGTTGAATGACGTCTGCGGGTCTGTCCCACAGGAAAGGAGGGACACTGGAGTCACACTGTCCGTATGACCTCACATTAGCTTCAATGTACCTGAAAGAGAAACATTATTTTTGCTGACATGACGTGCGCACTGAAGACAAGCTTGTGCAAATGTTAAACTTACGTCCTCCGCAGTTCAGGGATGTACACATGTGTCACGATGTCCAGCATTTCAGATAAAGTCCGGTCCCTGTAGTCCTCCAGGTATTTGTGCTTGAACAATTTATTCTGGTGTTCAGTCTCATGGTTTGTGATGATGGCTATATTCAGTGTCTCTTCTTTGAAGGCAGACACCCATCTCTTAAACAAAGCAAGATATAGCGAGGGTTTGTTGTGGCGATAGAATTTCAGCTTTCAAATGTCTCGGTGCAGGAGCTGCTTTTTTCTCAGATGCTTACCTTTGCTTTGGACAACCACGTGTCTGAAAACCAGCTCTGAAACGCAGGATTTTGTTCCCAGGTGTGGCTGGCCATCAGGGCCTTCACTGCCTCCTCGTACTGCTCTGTAGTGAGTGAGCTGGCTATCGCTTTCAGCTTTGTAAGAGCATCTCCTTTGTCAGCCACTCGATGCTCCTTCTGTATCCATTCGTCCCATGCCTTCTCCCTGTGAAAGTCACTGAGCAGCGCTTTGGTGCCTGCACAGAGGTAGAAAGAGACTGAATAGAGAGCACACTGATATATAATCATAACACCAACATGTATAAAAAGAGTAAAAATCCACAGTGATCACTTTGTTTTCATTTTAGCTCACTGTACCTTCAAACACAGACTCAACAGCTTGGATTTCGGCAGCGTTACAATCGACCATAAATCTTGCTGGCCTCCAGTCTGCGTTCCAACACTTGAACACTTCCAGACCCTCTTTGATGGCTTCTGTTGTTTCTTCTTGGAGTACCATCACTCCCACAACGGAGTAGCACATGTTAGTGCGGACGCACAAGAAGCACAGGGGCAGAGGGTAGCGGATTGTTCTGTAGGCGGCATCGAACACGCAGACATCTGCCCCATACAGGCGCAGCAGCCTCATCTGCCACAACGTTTGATGGCAGAAGAGGAAAGAGGCGTCCTCTGTACGGAGGCGCAGATGGAACTTGTCCTCAGGTGTAGCAGCACACCATTCTTCAAACAAGCCCTGCAACAAATACAATCTTTTTTTCTTTTTTATACGGACTAGTCACATGCTGGTGTTTTACCCAAACAGGAATGATAAAGGCGCCGCTCACCTCCAGGTTCACCTGATCGATTCTGTGCCGAGCCTGGTCCTTCACCTTAGCCATTATATTTCGGAGGTCCTTCTCTGAGGGGTAGTACCGGCGCCTGGACGCAGGGGGTGGGCTAGCTCCCTTAAAAAGCTCGGCTGTTACAAACTGAGCAAGATGACGCTTCAGCTCGCTGACCTTCCTCACGCCCTGCTTTCTGAGCTCCACCACCTGCTGCTCCACTCTTGCGTCCACGGGCTCCTTTAAATATAGCACACTTGTAGTTTCACATGGAAACACAGATTTTTGTCCTTTGTGAGGAGACTGTTGTTCGTTACCATTTCTCCCATTGCGTGCCCAGCATGCACACTTGGCTGTGTAACAACATAGCATGTTCCCCACACAACTGGATCTCTCTCCAAAGCCTCTTTCAGCATCTTGGAGGCTGCCTTCTTACTCCTCTCCCTGTCTTCTTCCAACTAACATGCATGCAGATAGAAATCAGAGTGGTGATCATGGAGAGAAACATGTGCTGAAACAAAATGATTTAGTCTGAGTCCTAAACTCGTACTCCATGCCTTTCTCCTTTAAATTCAGCTGTCTTTGCTTAAAGGTCACATTCCTGTAGGAGAGCCAACATTTCCACTTACCTTGAATTTAGGGAATGTTGCGATCTTGCTGATTGATATGGCTGCTGGGCATCCCACCTTTTTACTAGACTGCGAGTTTGATTTGTTCCTAACTAAAGTGTGGTCAATCATCTGTGGATTATGGGAAAGAAATCAGTTAAATAATGCATTCAATAATTCATGTCAAGATTAGCTAACTTGAGCAGAACATCTAAGCATACTCAAATCAAACACTGAGAAACAGGTGGAGCCGTGCGCCTTTCTTAGTAGCTGTGGTTCACTGCTGTCCATTAGAAGTGAGCAGATTGATCCTAATATTGATAATATCCATGCCATCCAAGCCTATAGCACCTTAAAATGACAGTAGTTGATCCAAAGTGCTTTAGAGACAGGCACATCCAAGGTCTCCAGAAAGCCCCAATTTCAAAATAAATGAAAAACTAAAAGGTGTGTTTTGTTGTGGAAAAGTAAAAATCACACTGACTTATAGGCCATTAAATCGTGTTCAGAAATTGGACATTAATGATGATTCGTCTGATAAATCATGACGCAATGCTCTCCACTACATAAGCTGCCTTTTCTAGGTTTAAAGTGTTGTCACTATTGGTCCTGTATTTACTTAGTATTGGATTGATACACAAATTTCAGTATCCCACAGCACTACTCCCAACTCGTCTACTCTGCGCGCTTTTTTCTCCAAGGCTGCAGCGTCATCGGTTGCCTAGCAGCGAAACAACCAATCCCTCGGCTCCTCGCATCACCAGCCAGCCTCTGTGTGTGTGTTGAACGTGCAGTGAAATCACCGTCTTTTTTGCCCTTTCCTCGGCATATCTCTGCTTCTGAGCTACGGCGAGGTCCTTGCCCTGGTGGCAGACGAGCCTTTTAGAGCCCACAAACATAAATGGGACTCCGGTGAATTCAATGGCTGGCATCCCAGAGCCCCCAGCCCACTGCCAGTAGACGCGGTTTCCGGGCAAAGGATGCCAATCTGTGTGACAAATACAAGCACACGACCTGATAAGACCCCGGCGTTAACCGACACACTCACTACTGAACCATAGCAGGGAGCAGTGTTTACGGCTCTGCTGTCCAGCTAGCAGTCACTCTCCATTTCGTTACCTTTGTCATTATAATGGCGGTCCACGGAAAAGGTGATAAACTTAGTCTGAGACTCTTCCTCCAGTTCTTTAATAAAAGAGTCCAGATCGGCAGAGTTCTCAAACTGTCTCATGCTAATGCTTAACTTTTCATGCTCATACGGCTAACGGCGCTACGAGCCAGCGGAGAGTTTCCTTCTTCAAGTTAAATAGGGCGAGTTGCTGCTTTATGTGGAGGACATTCATCGGCTTAGTTTTTCTGCGATGTTTCGCTTTGAATCATCATTTAGCTTATCGTCCCTTGTGCAGATCCAATGTAGCACCAAGCAGCGCTATGGCATCAACGTTCCCAAATCCATCAATGACAGTAGCTCCTGAAGTCACGTGACGCGGCGCGTTTTAGTGACGGTTTCTCTGTTTTGACGAGTCCGTGCTAGCCGGAAGTTGCTCGGATCTGCAGTCTGCATTCGTTGGCTGCTTGTCTTGTTTTGCTTCTTTGCCATGAATAAAAATAAGGGCCGCGGAGTAGCATGGGTGAAGCCGGCGGAGCCGTCGTTTCTCAAGAAGTTTAAGAACGATGTGGGGTACAAAGAGGGACCGAATGTCGACACTAAGGTAACTACGCGGTTGGGTTAGCCGTGCCAGTTAGCTGCACCGGGCCTACCAAACCATTATCTCTTTCAGTTGTGTGACAGCTACACGTTGCGACGTTTGTTTCTGAGCGCAGGCGCATGGTGTTCATAAAAGGAAGAATAAATGCTCTGAATCATAATTCAACGGAGGGTCCCATTCACTGAATTGAGCAGTGAGGCCGCACGAGCTACAGCTGTTCCTCCGGACCATCAGAGCAGTCTCGAACTGCGCTGCAGCGTTCAGCTGTGACTGCGCAGGCGTTCTACAACTGAATTTATGTATTCTACAACAGAAAGCCATGGCTTTTCATGAATGGGTTTGTTTTTTGTTTTATGAAGTTGTATTTAAAAAAAAAAAACCCCACCAGGACTTGAATCATGACTCTGAAGTACAGGTTCCTGATTTTAGTTTGAGTGTCGGGCTGCTGATGAAATGATTATCACTGAAATAAGAAACCTCGGTACCGTCATTCACAGTGAATGCAGGATTTCAAAACACTTCTCACACAGGCTAACGGTCTGTTTGCTATCCTAGCGTCAGGTGATGCCAACACTGGATGACGACAGCGGCAGCGATCGAGAGGACGAGTTGCCCCAGGTCGTGGTCCTTAAAAGTGGAGACCTGACTGCAGAGGAGGTGAAGAAGATGAAGGATGAAATACAGGCTGGAGGCAGCTCAGAGAAAGGTGAGAGTCCAGTTCAATGATTTAATTACACCAGGAGTAAGAAAATATTTACATATGCATGCACTGTATACAGCATGTTAACATAAAACCCTGTGTTTGCAACCCTGCACATACATACCTCCGTCTGCTCCGCAGATGGTCAGCCTCCTGACGGTAAAATCCTTTTCAAGAAACCAGCCAAGCGCTCTTCCTCAGATAAATTCCAGGGCATCGGTGCTAGCTCCAGCAAAAAGAAGAAGAGCAGTGGAGGGGACAAGGAAAAGGAGGAGGAGGAGGAGGAGAAAAAGGAGGCATCTGGAAAGAAAGTTAAAAATAACAGCCTCCTGTCATTTGGAGGGGATGAGGAGGAGGAGGACTGAATGGAAGTGGTGAGCGTAGGCTGTCAGGAAACAGGAACATTGTACTGAGTATAAGACATGGTTCAACCTGTCCATTCTTTTTAAAGGACAGTGCTACTGTTTTTGCATGTCATTCATGACATATAGATTCATACATTTTTAGTAAAGCATAAAAATCAGCTGGCACAAACTGAATTTATTCCGAGTCGTCTCCGTCTGACTACAGGGATGATTCTGATTCATTTAACAGTCTGAGCAGAAACAGTGAAGCTGAGGGGGAAAATGAACATGCATCAAAGACG
The DNA here is from genome assembly GCF_000239375.1 of Pundamilia nyererei. Lineage (NCBI taxonomy): Eukaryota > Metazoa > Chordata > Actinopteri > Cichliformes > Cichlidae > Pundamilia > Pundamilia nyererei. Next base: position 1,459,428 of record NW_005187526.1, read on the forward strand.
ATGAGGTTATACTTCTGTTAGTGTAACTTTATCCTGCATCCATGTCAGGGTCACAAACTACACAAGGACATTTATACAGTACTGTGTTACTGATAAGAGGGGAGTTGGTTCAGCTGCTGTGTGAAAGCCCACTCTGACATGTTAGCAGGACGTTTCCCTGGTTACAGCTACCAGACTGTGTTGACTCGTGTCACTTTGTAGAACTTGGGGTTTGCTCTTTTCCAGCCCCGTGACTTTGTTTTAACATTTTAGTTTGCATGTTCTCGTGTGTGTTCTGTGAGGACAAATATGAACTGTTAAGGTGGTTTAGTTCTCAGGGGACTAAAGTCATGGCTGTGGGACAAGAATTCATATTTTCACACCTCAAAGTTTATAAATGTCTCAAACACAAGCAGAGAGATGTAAACCAGCTTCTGCTTGATTCTGGAGTTGATGAGTGAAGACACACATCACCGTATGGCTTTACCTCAGTGTAGCTCTTTCACACACCACAGGCAGGTAGTTGAAGCAGTGTCTCTGAACTGCACGGATTCTGAAACCAGCTCATCTACATGTTTTCAGGTGTAAATTTCTCCTGCGTTTGCGTCCATAAATAACCTGAACTGTGTGCTGTACTCTAGATCCAATCACTATTGTATAGCTGTGGTCATAGGACCAGGACTAATTAGTGGAAAATCAGTTGTACAGTGTGCCCCACACCCCACCCTTCAAGCCCAGTGTAAATAATTGAAGCAGCAGCACGCAGAGAGCTTTTCTGTTTCAAAGAATCAGTGCTAATGAATTCCAGCAGATTCGGTTTTCCTGAAATTTATTTGATGCAGCTTTCCTTAATTATTTTTTGTTATACTTCTAATCAAAGTCACAGCGGGAGCTGCTTGTGAATTTTAATTTAGAAAAACCAATTAATTCAGCTGCAGGAGCCGCTCGGCAGTGCTCTCCACAAAGCAAATCCCAAAGAAAAATTTAAGATCATCGGAAGCGGGTCTGCTCTCGCATTTAAAACACTGAGAGCTGCAGGGAGCTAAATTTGTCCAGCTTCAGTTTAGTGTACTGGAAGCAGTGGGGGTCTTTTTGTTTTTAAAGTATTACATGTAATGCGTCCCTTCATCAGACACAAACCAACATCAGCAGCTGATAAATGGATGTCATTAAATTCCAGGAGCAGCTAGTTTAATGGAAATTAAATTAACTTTGTGTGATTACAAATTAAATTGTCCCCATATGACAGCATTGTGAGTTCTTTCTTCAGGTTCCAAAGTGCTGCGGATCACTGTGTCACACTCTGAATCAGCCTGGATCTTTGTTGCTGTGTTTGAATCTTGTGTTGTGTGTGCTGAGGTGTGTGCGTGTCTGGCAGCCGTACGCAGGGGCTCATTGTAGAATCTTCAATACAGTCAGTCATGCACTGAATGTATGAATATTTTCTAGCTTCGACTGCGGAGCTGAACAGTTCATGTAGAAACGATGCATTTGTGTCAATGCAGTTGTGATGTATCCTTTTTTTGGTGTGTGCATCAGTTTTCATTGTGTATTTTTTGACAGTGCTACAACTCCTGTGAACTTTTGATATAAAAATATTAAGAAATCTTTGTTGGTTGTTTTTACTGTCATGTGTTGCCTCATCAGTGCCACCTGTGTTCATGTCATGAATGAACAGATCTACACTATTCTTCAGATGCCGATTGCCTAATTCTTCTTCCTCTCACGCCACCTGTCAAGCTCTGCACATGCATAGTTTCACTCCAGGACTGTCTAAGAGCAGCTTTGCACGATTACAGTTCAAAATATTTTTTAAAGTTTCCATTGTGTCTTAAAGCAGATTTGGTTCTTCCCCCCCCCCCCGATTGGCTGCTTCTTGCAAAGAGGTTTTAACTGGTGGGTTAAAGTTTCGAGTTTCTGGAGAGAGCTCCATAAGACATGTCCCTTCATTGGTCTCCAGCAGAGCCAAGAGAATCTAAAAAACAAACAGTCAAGTCTAAACTGGACATGAATGCAGCTAATAAAATCGATGCTTACAACCTGTGAATTTTATACCTGCAAAAAAATTCTAAAGATTAACATTTTTGTTCATTTAAAGAAAAAAAGTAAAGATGAGTTATTTCAACCTCTTTATTCAAAAAGGCATGTTTCATTCTCACACCTGCATCCAGATCATTACAATTGATGGAAGAACCTTTGACTTGGAAAAAAATCAAATAAAATCATTGCATCACATGATAGGACGCTGCGCTCGTGTGAGGCAGCAGCCTCCATCGTCCATGTAATAAATACACCCGCTGACATGCAGCTTTGGAAACACCTTTTTTTTATTAAACTTTAAGGCCTGTGCTGTCCCTCTCCACACGGACTCTTGGAGCTGTGTTCTAACAAAACCTCATAAAAAAAAAAGTCAACTTGTTATATTTGTAAGAAAATGAACATGGCAGATTTGAATCTAGGGAAAGTTTGGTTTACAGAAAGAAGTGCGCCAATTTAAAAGGAACATTCAGAGTGTAGAGCGGCTGTAACCCGCAGAGCCTCCTGCTGCTCCTGCCAGCTCAGATGATGGTTTTCTAAATTCAGGAGAGGACAAGCAGCGAACGCGTTTGATCCCGGTACCTGCGGAGGGAGACTCAGCCTGATATCTACAGAGTGCGGTGGGATACGTGACGGGGGATCAAAGGGAACGAGGCCTCGGGGACACCTTTTGACATGCAGACAGCAGGTACTGCAGACGAACAGCTGGGTGCATTACTGCTGCTGCTGATTTCTCTTCATTGTTTTCACTGAGAGCAGAGGAGACTTTCAAATGGCTACTTAACAACAACACTGGCACCAGCAGCAAAGCAAGCACATTTCTACTGACCTGAAGGTGGGACGGACCGCTCTGCGTTCTGCAGCGCTGATCCCTCCCACATTCGTTCATTTACTAATTACAGTCAGCTGATTAAAAACTGAAGGGTACAGATATGTTCGTGTCCACCTGCTGGGCTGCAGCTCAGCATTACCATTTCAGATAATGTAAACAGCCAGCTGATCACACAGATTGTAAACAAATCACTTTAAAGCAGAGCAGGTGCATCGTGGGAAATGTAGGTTCCAGTACCTCTGGAGACTGAACAGGACTAGAGATTCGGGGTCAGATTTATCACAGGGCAAATTAGTCATCACAAAAAATGTGCCAGCGGGAGAACAATTGTGCATGTGATCCAACACTGAGCTAACTCGTGAGCACAGATGCCAGCATCTTACTGAGCAGAGCACACGAGATAATATCCACTAACCTGAATAACATAATCACAGAGTAACATGTTGATTTCACATCAGTGAGAAGCAGCTGAAGGAGAAACATTAAGCTCTGATAATGAGGACGACCTCCTCTGGTAGAAACTGATGACGACTGTGGAGCAAGATCCAGAGAACCTCATAAACCTGACATCTGTGTGTGATGGCGGGCCTTTAGGATACACACAACAGCACAACGCAATTATGTACCAGGCTGCATGTTAGTGAAGAGTTACTGTGCCACCCTGTTTCCGTGTATGGACAGCCAGAACGATGACGACTGTCAGCCGCCTGCAAAACTCCATATTTACATTCAGTGACACGAGGAACAGGAACACGCTTCAGAGCTGACCGAATCACATTAATAAGTTTTGATGTGATACTACAGAGAAGTAAAAAGAAACAACAGAAGAGTCAGTAAAGTTAACCTTTGGCACCACACTCGCAGCTTTAAGCCATCCACCTGTGCCTTTAACTAAATTCTGCTTATGTGATTCGTTGAATTGCTCACGGCGCTAATTTTGTACTCTGAAGTAGAAAATCTTACACAAATGTGGGGAAAGGGGGGAAAACATGTCTTTGTGCCTCATGAAACACACGGAGCGACCTGCAGACATGGCAGAAAAAGTTGGTAGGTGAGGGGGAAACTTTCCTCGAATTTTGAAATAAGTGATTGAAGCGAACAGCGGTGAGAGCAGAGGACGCCGATGTTTGACATGTGACAGTATATTAGAGAGTTGCCTTGAAAGCCTGAAATGTGGCCGTAAGCCTGTGGTGCTCAAATTGTGACTCTGCTTGCTTTTAAAAGTAATTTAACCCTCTGCACCATCTTTGTTTACAACTGTGTTGATCTGGCATGCTGATAAAAATTTTAATGCACTGTAGCAAGTGAGAATTAACCTAAAAATGAAGGCGTGCTGTCGGCGCAGCAGGATGATGTTAGATGAAAGCGTACTGTACGGTCAGTCTGGGTTTCAGTGCTGACAGAGTTTCTGTATGTGTGTAAATGATGCGATGCATAGAGCAGCCCCAAGCAGAGTCCCCTGATGAGGGACGGCTAATCTCTCTTGCTCGGTCCGTCCTCACTCCCCAGCACGTTCAAGTACAAAAAGAAAAGTGAGTCAAAGGTCACAGTTCGTCAGGTTAAATCCAGCGTGGAGGAGGCTCTCAAACTCAAACCCACTCTCTCTCTCTCTTCCTCCTCGACCCCAGCATCAAGTCAAAGGTCGGCTCGGGTTCAGCGGGATCCTGGGCGATGCTTTCCCAGCCTGGGCTTCCAGGTGAGGATGCTCAAGATGATGGCGGGGGCGGGGCAAAGAACCTCTGCTGTTCCTTATTCAATCTCGATTGGTGGATTTTTTTCTCCTTTTCTTTCTTTTTTTTTTTCTTCTTTTTTTTACTGCTTGATATTGTTGAGCTGTGTGTCAGATTCGTTTTCCTCCCTCCTTCCACAGTCTGCCTCTGTAGGTGGTGGACCTTCTATAAAGATTTCTTGGTGAGTTTCTTGCCCTTCTTCAGGGACAGCTTGTTCTTGACATATCCGCGCTTCCTCTTGGCCGTCTGTAAACAGAAGAAAATGACAGGTTCAAGTAGAAATGTATGATTTTGTGTGTAAGTTTGGCTAAAATGTCCAAAACAGCGGTGAGCTGGAATGGATGTGGGGACCTTTTTAGAGGTGTACTTCTGCCTGTTGGTGTCAGTGCTGCGCAGCTTGTGCTCCACCCGGTCTCTGTTCTCCAGCTTCTTGACCTTATAAATCCTGACCAGCCAGTGCTCTGAAGTGAACGCCTCCTCCAGGTGCTTCAGCTTGATGTCCTTGTTGCCGATCTCGGCGTTGCGTGTCCGGTCGAAGCCCGGGGGCGTCCTGAAGTCCAACTGAACAAGAAACAAAAGCATAACTTAAATGAAACACTGACTAGTTTCTGCTTAGTAGAAAAAGCTCCTTGACGATGACATACCTGCATCTCTCCAAAGCGGTAGTAAGACATTTTGTACATAAGGCAGTTGAGCAGGGTGGGGGAGCCTGCTTTGTCCACTCTGAACTCTCCTTGGGGGGTAAAATAATCACTTTCCTGGGGTGAGCCGTAACAAAAGGTGGAGAAAGATAATAAATTAAAGAAAAGAACGAACACGTGTTCATATGTAACCAGAGAGTGCGAGATAGTTCCCTCACCCTGATGTCCCTGGGGTGCTCCCCCTCTGCGATGCGCACCATCCACAGGAACTTGTTGATGTCATCACCTGAGTAGCCAATCACCCCTCCGAAGATGATCAGGACATAGTCGACATCCAGCGACCTCATGATTTCATAGGCTGCAGTCTCATTGGACGACATGGCTTTGCCCACCTGTTAAGGCACAAACACACCGCAGGTTAGAAATATCACACTTAAGCTGCCTCACAGACCATTTACACTCATTCATCTAACACGTCTTTGGACTGTGGGAGCAAGCTGGACTCTATATGCAACACAGAGAGCAGCCATGCTTAAGTCTAGGTAAGGAAGATGGAAGCTGCACAGATACAACCCCTGAGAGCAAACTATTCATTTTTCTCAGAATGTCACAGCTTTGAGATTAATGTCAGAATTCTCTGAGAAAAGTCGGAAAAACTCCAAAAGACGCCCGACCTATAGAAACCATTTGTTGGCAAGCACAGCAGTAAAATGGTTCTTGTAGTTGGTCAGTGGGTTTGAACATATCTCAGGAGGGATTTTGTTCCACTCCTTCATTTTAGATTTCTGGGTTGCTGCTTGGAAACTCGAAGCTTCAGCCTCCTCCACAAATAAGACTAAGGTTTAAAGACCGGCTAGGCCACTGCTGCTTCTTTAACCACTCCTTTGCTGCCTTGACGCCATATTTTGGGTCATTGTCATGCTTGAAGACTGCTTTTTGGGACATACTCAGCATTTCCATTCCTCCAAACACGATGGGTCGAGTTGATGTTTCATGTTCCCACAGCACGCCCTGCGAGCGCTGCAGGGTTTCATTCCATTATGTTGTAGTGCGTTACCAGTGGTGTTCTTACTGACTATGGTCCCATCTGCCTTCGTGTCATTAACAAGCTCCTCCTGTGTAGTTTTGATCTGATTCACCGCATTTCTCATGATCATCCTCACCCCACGAGGCAAGATCTTGAACAAAGCTCCAGACTGAGGACGATTGATGCTCATGTAATATTTCTGAACAACTGCACCAACAGTCACCTGCTCATAAAGCTTCTTGTTGGTGGTATTGTAGCTCATTCTAGACTCCTGCAGGTCTACAATCTTGTTCCTGACCTCCTTTGATAGCTCTTTGCTCTTACGACGGTGGATGAGAGGTTGGAATGGAAGAAACAGACTCCTGATTTCAGCATGATACACATATCACGTGTTGTAGAGAATCAAAACCCAGATTTCACTCAATGAGATGCAAATCAATTTATAACATTTATTTCATGTTTTTCTTTTCAAGATTTCTGGCTAATATTCTGTCTCTCTCCATCATTTATTTGTGAGCAAACCTGCAAATTCACCAGGGGGTCAAATCATCAGTTCCCCCACTGTAACTTAATGTTTGCAGCTTATGTAAAATACAAAAGGGAAACAAACCAAACATTTTAAACCTAAAATAATTCGTCTTTTCTTCTGGTGGTTGGTTTAGGCGCTTGAATTATTCAGCAACAACCCAGCAGCTGTGTGGAAATGATAGCAGAGTTCACAACCCAGAGTAACTTCGAGTGGAAATACTCTGGATTTTGGTCAGTAGACAGCAGGGCTGTGAAACCTCAACTGCTCTTACTGAATAATGAATAAGCAAGTGATAAAAGCTTCATGCACTACAGGTCCCTCATGGGCTGTTGTTGAGGAAAAGATGTTGTTGTTCCTTGTTTTTCACAGCAGAGCTCGCTCTGGGCATCAAACGCCCATGCTGTATAGCTTCATACTCGTACTTGTTTATCTTGTAATACAGATCATTTAAGGTGTGTTTTTATTATTAAAAAAAATAATAGTTGTGTGTCTGTGCTCTGGGACACATGGATGCAATCTACACAGTCAGCTATTTAAATGGTTTGAACTTATTGATAAGAAAGAACTTATAACTAACCCATTTCCAGTTAGAGAAACTGTTAGGTGACTTAGGTTTTAGGTAACTGACTTGAGGAGTAAGTCGGGTTTTGCTGCTTTGATTTAAATCTCCGTTCTCAGCGCGTCTTTGTAGCGGTGCAGCACTGAATCTATGGAGTGCCTCTTTCACATGTACAGTATTAAGCTCTCTTAGGGTTTTGCAGTGAACTAATGCAGTTGTGTCCACTTGGTGGTGTCATACACCAAGACAACACATCAATACTCAGGGCGCTACACAAGGGCTGACAAACATCGACCAGAAGTTGTGTAACTAAGCAACCATCAGCAAAAGAAGGGTAAGAGAAAAGCAGTCGGAAATACACGAGTAAAACAAGACAAGGCAGTGAACGCATTTCTGACAACACTCCTCTACAAACACACGACCAAGCAGAAGTGTAAACTCTGGGAATGACCCTTCAACCCGGATTAGAATTTCCTGGCACAGACTTAAAAGGGTAAACTCAAACCAGCTTTTCCAAACCTGGGACAGGAGATAAAGGGGAACGGGCAGATCAGCTCTCACCAGTGCTATATGACTGTTGTTCCATGTGTTGTTGTCAACCAGCGTGGTCCTGTTGGCCATGCCTGCTATCTGGTAGCCGTAGTCCCACCACGACATCACTCTGGCGTGCTCGTCCGTGTTCTGCCTCAGCCAATAGTAGGCCTCCCTGAAATCGTCCAGGATGTTGCGGGAGCTGTTGGGGACAGTTGCAGATGTGTTAATACTCCTGTGACGTTGGGCCTAAGCATACGCGTTTCCAGCTGATTACATTTATTTTATAACTTAATTAAATGAGCTTTGCCTGATCCGTAATTGAGAATAATGCTTATTGATCGTATGCAGGGCTTGTTGTGGCCCATTAATCCTGTCTGATACTAGTGCTTTTAGCTTCTTTCCCTTTAAGAACTCTTCTGATTGGCTGCCCCTTGAAAACAGCAGGTACATGCTCACACTCAGAGCCATGGACTCAAGATAAACATGTTAGGGACATGATGCAGGACCACATGTAGAAAACAAACTCTGTGGTTATTAGAGTAGCCTGAGCTTTCAGCTCACAGGGGTTACTGGTATATACACCAGCTATAATTATTTGAAACCTTGGCCATGTTTAATATGAATTCAATTAAATTTTATTGACAACAGTTGCCTCAAGGCACTTTATATTTTAAGGTAAGAACTCTAAAATAATAATGAGCGTCCATCACTGTAACAGCATCTACTCTGACAGGAAATAAGTACACGCTGGATGGGTCCCTCTTTAAAATCTTTGCCTCAGGAACCAGAATGTGCCTGACAGCTTGTTTGATGGCAGTCTGTTGTGCAGCACTCTGCTACAGCGTTTTCTGATATCTGCAGAGAGGAGTGGCAGCATGGAGCCGCTGAGCAAGGAGCTTTGGTGCGGATTAAGACCGCCTCTATTCATTTAAAGCATGAAGTGAACAGTTTCAGCAAACAGAACTTTAAAAAAAACAAAAAAAACAGCACATCTGGTAGGTAGCATCATGTGGAGCCAAATGTTGTAATCCACTTAAGCCCACAGAACTGAAAGACACAAAATAGAGAGTAACCTCACTGAAACTATGATGACAGCGTGGTCTGTGTAGAGAAGCTGCTGTTGGATTTTTAAATGTCACTGCTGTAAGAGGTGCAAACCGTGCTCGTACATTAGAGTGAGGGTAGAAATGTCAGGGGCAGATCTCTAAATGCACAGTTACAGCATGGAGGGGAAAAAAATATGTAATATGTGGACTGACCCTTTATAGAGGGGCCAACTGTACAAGGATACTCTCAGCTCTGTTGTAAACAGCTCAAACACAGAGAATAGTTCCTCCAATCACAGAGGTCCTGCTAAACCAGAGTCCTTACCCATCGTGGTTGTACGATGCCAGCACCACACTGGGGCTGGAGTAGGCGTTGCTGGTGACCCAGGTGCAGTGGACCGCAAACATCATGAGCAGCATCAGCATCAGCATGGTGACGATGGATTTGATGTTGGGGCCGAGGCCCTCCTCCGCCTTCTCTTGCTCCGACACGTGTTTGCGTACCTTCCCAGCCTGCCAGGGAGAAGCCGAGGTAAAGGTTACTGAAACTCCATCAGGACATGTCCGCTGTCCAAACAAGCTGCTAATGTACTAGAGGGTTATTTAATAGTCCTCGCAGAGAATTCTCAGGCAGACAATTAACTGTTGTTGCGCTTTTATAGTGTGACATTTAACAGCACCCTTCAGCAGACCTGTGATGCATTATTCCCCACGTATCGATTTGGAGGAAAAGCAGCAGAAGGATGAGGAAAACATTGGACGTGAGTTCTCTTTGTTTCTCCTGAAAGGTTAAAGGGGGAAGAGCGTAACAGCTACAAACTGCAGTGTTGTCACTTCAAACTTTTTATGATAAATGTTTCCCGTAAACTTTTACCCTCTGATCCATCCAGCAAGTGGTGCACACACAGGGACTAGGACAGAACTTGTTTTGGGGTTTTTTTAAATAGTGATTTATTCTGCTCCTATTTTCATGCCTCGTATCTGACTCACGCTTTGAACTCTAAAACGAGCAAGGTCACACGACAATTAAAAGAGACTCATGATCATTTCCAGCTCTTTAGTTTGATTCTCTGCATGATACACAATCCAAAATAATCCTTATTTCTACTACACCACTGTTCATCCCACTCTGAAGCATTTAGTTCACCTTTAATATATTTAATCTTAGCACAATGACTCCAACAGAGGTTAAAAATCAAGCTGTGCATTTGATTAAAAGCTTGAACCACTACTTTGAGCCACTTCAGAGTGTAGCGCAGCTCATGGCAGCCTTGGATGTTAGCGGCTCATTTCCACACCCAGCTAGAATGAATACGCGTTAGCATTCATTTTCCTTTTCACTAGTTTGATTTGAACAAATTCCTGAAAAAAAAATGTATTTCTTTAAAAGCTTTCACTATGTGCAACATAGTGAGTTTACATATAGAGTTTACAGAACCGCTTCCACCCGACAAAACTTGCAGCTTCACAGCTTCATCGCCTGTAAGTGTTAAAGTTTCTCTGCATAATTTTTAAGACTCGTTGTTATAAATGACTCCAGATGTTGCAGTGAACTGCAGTCATGATCACATTGACACAGATGCTGCATGGTGGATTATAATATATTTGACTCTGTGGTGCTGGCTGACATGTGACACTACAGTCATGTCCACCCATTGATGGAATGCCATTTCATTCCTGCGTAGTACATTTAAACAAAACAATGACTGCAAAGTCTGTAAAAAATATGTTGTGCAGGGAACACACGATGACCCCTGACCTTGTCATAGAGGTTGCCGGCATTCTTCCTGTCGTCCTCGTCGCTGCTGTCCTCTGCAGGTGGGCTCTGCCTTTTCATGTCATCGCCCAGGTAGTGTTCAAAGACGCTGGAGAAGGCAATGGCTGACAGCATGCACACCACCGGAGTCAGAGTCAGCATCAAGCGCACCATCACGCCGGCAAAATATACGGCACTGATAGCATACAAGGCCACTGTGACGAGAAGCAGAGAGACACAAGGAGGTCAGAGGTGACCGCAACGCAACAATCCAAACTTGATGAGTTTCATTAAGTTTTGCATTCAACTATGTTTAGTCACTTTAATGGGACCAAGTCACTTTACATCTGCAATGCATTTGCTGTTTGATAGCCACTTAAATGGCTGCACTTCTTTTCTGTGTTTATTACAGGGTAAACCTAACTAATAGGTGGAAAGGAGGTCAAAAGAGGGGGGTGGGAGGAAGAACAGCAAGATGAGAAGAAACAGAACAGCAGAAAGACCAGTACAGCACAAAATCAAACACAAAGCCAAATGTGCATGTGTGGCTTTATTCATGGAGTGAAAGATCAAAGCCTATCTGTGGAGTGATTAGGAGGGAACAGGTAGAGAGCAACAAAAAAACTGCCAAGGGAGAGAGGAGCAGCGAAACAAGTAAACAACAAAGTGGTGCAAGGAAGAAAGTGCAATAACCAGCCGGAGGAGAAAGACGGACTTCAAACTGGTAGGAAGGTCTCTAACCCGATCTTTTATGTTTCCATATCAGCAACAGAGATTTCATTCTTCTCAACCAGGAACAAAAACTATGATATAAGCAAGCAAGAGGCTGGTGCTGTGAGTTTCAGTGCTAAAACAGTTAAATTAGCACCTCTGAGAGAGTCCGTCACAAATAATGCACTTTGTACGGTCAATGAAAAAATTATTTGAACCTCAGCTGATTTTGTCTATAATTTCAATGGTCGGTTTATTTGAACAGTGAGAGACAGAACAAAAATAAAAATTAAAAACCCCAGAAAAATGCATTTCAAAAAATGTATAAATTTGCATTTTCAGGAATGAAATAAGTATTTGATCCCCATCAATCAGCAAGATTTCTGGCTCCCAGGTATATATTTTATCCAGGTAACGAGCTGACATTGGGAGCCTTCTCAAGAAGCAATCAATCCATCAGATTCCAAAGTCTGCACCATAGCCAGGACCAAAGAGCTTTCAAAGGATGTCAGGGACAAGACTGTGGACCTACACAAGGCTGGAATGGGCTACAAGACCATCGCCAAGCAGCTGGGGGACAAGGTGACGACAGTTGGTGCGATTATTCGCAAATGGAAGAACCATAAAATAACTGCCAATCTCCCCTGGTCCGGAGCTCCACGCAAGAGCTCACCTTATCGATAATGAGAACTGTGTGGAACCAACCCAGAACTACTCGGGAGGAACTTGTCAATGATCTCAAGGCAGCTAAGACCACAGTCACCATGAAAACAGTTGTAACACACTAAACCACGAAGGACTGAAATCCTGCAGTCCCTCTGCTCAAGAAAGCACATGTACGTTTGAAGCTTGCCACTGAACACCTCAATGGTTCAGAGGACTGGGTGAAGAGTTGTGGTCAGATGAGACCAACTCAACTCGCCGTGTTTGGAGGAAGAAAAATACTGCCCATGACTCCAAGGACAGCATCCCCACCAACAATAGATCCACCAACCATTCGATTGGTAGATGACCTGCACTACCACCTGAGTCACAGCTGCCCCTCAGTCAGGCAGATTTTTGCTTTAGTGGATTGAATTGTCTGTGCTTCTCATGCAATGTTCCTTCTCTTCCTAATGAACTTCACTGTCATTCCCTTACCTGCCAAACAAACCAATCAGCATTGGACTCATAGATATCCTCCTGGGAAGCAGACTATTCATTGATGTCCTCTGTAATAGTCTGTGATGTACTAAATAGAGGACAACTTCATTGATATCTGGTGTGTTTGGGTGGCCTCTGTTATCTCCAGAGAGGCAGGAAATCACAAAAAGAGTTCAATGGGAAGATTCTTTTTTCATCTGTTCTCAGGAGGATACGATTGCTGTTAAGGCAAGTGCTGAATTCCCAGCGTCTTTGTGCAGTCACAGAGCTGTGCAAGCAGACGCCAACACAAGACCACAGTCTGCATAAACTCAAGACCTTTTGTACAAACGAGTTACCGCTGGTCAATGGCACTGATCTCTCCTAGTGTGACAGCTAACCTTGAAATACTGCAGAATCATATCTCTATCTATACACACACACACACACACACACACACACACACACACACACACACACACACACA
>NW_005187526.1:1472667-1484474 GCF_000239375.1 Pundamilia nyererei
AGTTTGATGTGTCACATGACCCTCTTCCTATTGAAGATGGCCGACTTCTAAATGACCACCATGGTCACCACCCATCTTGAGGAGTTTGCCCCCTCACATATACTAATGTGCCACAAACAGGACTTTAATATCACCAACCATTCCCATGTTATTACGATGTATCCATATAAATGGCCCACCCTGTATATCTATCTCTCTATACATCTATAGATACATATATATATCTATATGTATCCATCTCTGCATAAATACTTCAGGTTCCTGGATGGATTGTCAGACTTTGGGACCCCGCTGGATTCTGAAAGGTGTTTGTTGACACGATGAACAAACAAGAAGAATAAATGAATCCAAAGAGATAAATTAGTTCTCTGCCAAGTCGAGAGCTCAGGCAGAGGGCTAATTAATGTGTTCAGTGTCTTTTGTTTTTCTGTCTGCAAGCTTACACAAAAACTAACAAGGCTGGATCTCCTTGATGGAGGGGTGGAACGTGGGCAAAACAAGAAGCCATTAAATCTTTGGTGCAAATGCAGTTTACACATTAAAACTGCAAGAAAGGAGAATGGCCTTGGCAGAGGGTTGTGCTTTCAGTGTCCCTTCTAGCTTCATTAAAAGGATTTCCTACATCTGCACCATTTTACACACTACTTTTGTGCAAATGTTCTTACCTCGACCACAAACTATGCTCTGTATTCATGCTGATACAGGAGACACGATCAGTTTCCAGTGTTAACTGTTTAATCATTAATGTATCCAGTGCTCACGGTTGTGTAGACTGTACTTTGAAATGAGAAAGTTCTAATTAAATAACCACAGCACACAGATTCATTAGAACCAGGTCGGCATCCAAATTAGCAGAAGTGACCGAGGTGCTAAAATCCAAAATAATGTCAGGAGAAGATAATGATGCAGAATGAGAAAGCGAAAAGGAGACAAGGGAGATGGGATGCAATCTAAAGAAATGAACATGAAGAGGGCAACAACACACACACACACACACACACACACACACCCAATAGGAACTAGTCTATTTAAAAAAAAAAAAAAAAAAAAAATTTATCTTCTCTTCCAGATGTTCTCGGGCATGTGTGGACAGCTTTGAGTGCTGCTGCTATTTGGCGATCACTGAGTGGAAGCACCGTTCAGTCCCTTTGTACTTGTGGCTCTGTTAATGCACTGGATCCTCCTCCAGGCTGTCAAACCTGTGAATGTTTTCATTTTGAGGAAGCAGATGAGGAGTCAGGGAGGTGAATACAGTGAATACAGCTCAGGTCATTTCAGCCATCAGATCGAACTCGAACAGATGTTCTCACCCCGGGGAACAAATTCAGGTTACAGAATCTGTTAAATGCCAAAGAAAACAAGAATTCTCCTGGCTCCATTACGGGCTTGGACACCAAACTGACTGGAAACTGCCACAGCTGCAGAGCAAGCTCTCATCACCAGCAGATGCCTAACACATGAGGTGGTCAGTCTGAAGCAGGAGTTAAAGTTTCCTCTTTGAGCTTTAAATGCTGCCGATGAAACTGCAAAGTGCAGAGGTTCAGCTGGGAAGGGAACCAGTTAGAAATCTAAAAATAGCAGATTCACTGAACAAAGAGGCCCTGAACAGGACATCGCCACTTTTAAACCAGGTATCATTTTGCTTTTTCAACTCACTGCACTCATTCACATGACCAGTACCTATGAAATGATGATACTGTGCTAGTTATAAACACATCAGCATGATTTCTTGCTGATAAATAATGCTAAAAAACAAAAACAAAACATGAAACTCCTAAATCCTAAATACAGACTGACAGCGGCTGGAGTGCAGAGAACATGGTTACTGTGTTTTCATCACCTGACAGAGGAAGATCAGGCTGTTCTGTTACTCTGAAAGCTAAGAATGTCTGATATACACAGGCAGAAAGAAACAGGATTACTTACGATTCCCTTGTTGCTGTAACTGCAAACTGATTTTGTTTCTCCAGTGTTTGAGTAAATCCAAAAACAGTTTACAATCCAATCAATCTCACCTCAGGGTCTGCTTACTCAAAGCCCAACTCTGAGCAAATGCTGGCACTAAAAGCAGTTTTCTAGTCATAGGGACTACTCAAAGCGCCACACACTACAAGCTATATTCACCCTTTAACCCACATTCATACAACCCATTATTTTACACCCTTAGGCGCTTCATCCATGTTGCATCCACACCTGGACAGTGGGAGAAAGACTGAGTTCTTGGAGAAAATGTAGACATGCACGAGACCTAGAACAACATGAGAGCAAATAAAAGGCTCGGTGCCAGAATTAGATCTGATAATAGATTATGTCTCACTGATGTTTTGTACTATACAACTCCACATGTGCAGACAGAGACCAGAGACTTCACTTACATTCTAGCTTAGCAGCAAAGTTTTTTTTACATTTATTTACTTATTGTTTGCGCCAGGCTTTTCCACCCTGGCTCTCTGGAATGGGTCACTATATGAGCCACAGCAGTCATCATTCTGAGTTGTTACGACTCAATAAGCTCTGACTGATCCATCGGATGTCATCAGACTTGGGAACAAAGCAGACGTCTCCCATTCCCTCCACAGCAGGGCAGGCTGATAACCGAAGGGTCTCAAAACTAAGTAAGCTGTGAGCTAGTACTACTGAAAGAAAAAGATGAATAAGAAGGCAGAATGTGTATTTTTATAGATCCAGCAAGGATCTGCATAATAAATGATTTAATTAACATAATACCTGTGCATGGTGGTGCCTTTCTTTCTAATAACGAAGGCATTTCATTAGAAACTGATGGGGAACAACATACAAAATGCAGAAGGCAGAACAACTGTGGGAAGAATGATCTCAACTCCAGCTGAGAGCAGAGGGTGTGACTGAAAGCTCCATCAAGCCCGGTGCAGTTTAATCTGTGCTTTTATTGCTCAGCTAGCAGCTTGATGCTCACCAGTGTAATGCACTCTATATTACCAAAGTGAGAGTTCCCGCATTAGAGTGACAGGTTTTATTGAGCTTTTAATTGTAAAATAACAATGAGTAAACCTGGGACAGATTGGGGTGATATTAATTTATCCAGAGCTCAAATTCCACCTGACTGACAGTTACATGAAAGCCTTCAGAGTGCAACGGTGAAAGCTTTCTTCTTTGTCAACAACATCTCAGGAAGGGGCACGCGAGCATTTGACTGGATCTCAACAGAGGTGGGAAGCAATGAAGTACAAAGACTTCATGACTGTACTTAAGTACTTTTTCAGGTATCTGTACTTTACGTTAGTATTTACTTTTCTTTTTACTTTCTACTCCTTACATTTTATGTGAGTTGCTAACCAAAGTTCCAGCTGCTGTATTTCACAGCACAGCTAACTTCTGTATAAGAATTTCTTTTATTTATGTATTAATCACATAATTTTATTGTGTGATGCCTTGGTGCCACTGAATTTTAGCACTTCTCACACTCGTGCAGGTAGACAGATGGTGGGGGTCTGGTAAGGAAGTTGGGGGAAGCAGACAACTCCACCGGAAGAATCTTTTGTCTCTTCCACATCTTTGGGAGGTAGCAAGGGAGTGTGAACCTTAAGGTGTGAAACAGCTGTGTACTGCCTTTTGTTCCTGGAGAAGGTATTTAACTGAGAGCCATGCTGGGCTCAGGGGAGACTCTGCTGACCGTCTTGCCCCACGATCATGCAGGCTCTTCACCAAGCTTGGTTTTCTGTTCTTTGTTTGTGATTAAAGATTGTTAGCTGCCGCTCACCGCTTGTCTGCAGGCTTTATTATAATGGAAAACTTCCACAACACTTCAGACCAACTGTGTTATTTAATAGTTGCATAACAATCCTCTGCAGGTTAGTGAAGGATAACCAGGTTAGTTTGCGGTACTGTGATGGATTTAAAATAAAGAACAGTGTGTGGCTGGTGCACAGTGACTGTGGTTATGGTCAGAGTCAGCCACCTTTATACCATCTAGAAAACAGAGAGCATAAACGGCGTACTGTCAGTGTAGAGCAGGGGTGGGCAACTCCAGGACTTAGGTGCCGGTGTCCTGCAGGTTTTAGACGTGTCCTTGATCCAACACAAAGAGGATGCGTAGAGGATGGACATCAGCCAGGACAAGTCATGAAACATCTGCTGACATCTGGTTCAATTGAGTTGTGTAAATCCACAAAGAGCAGCAGGTCAGCTGATCACAGCCTGTACACTAAGAAAATCTACTGAAGCTCTCAATAGACATTATTGTGAGTGTGATTCTTTTCCCCACACTGAGCCAATACAACTGATTTTAGGATTCCACCTCTGCTGAATCAACTTTAACTCCTGACTGTACTCAAGTTCCTGTTTAGAGGCCTGTACTTTTTTACTTTTACTTGAGTACAAAAGTTGAATAAGTACTTCAGCTTTTACTGGAGTATTTTTAACAGTAGTATTCGTACTTTTATTCAAGTACAGAATGTCTGCACTTTTGCCAGCTCTGGATCTCAGTGTGTGAATAGTAAAGAACAGTGTTTGCTCCTCACTGAGAACTTTGCTGCTGAAGCCACAGAAGTAAAAAAACACATTCACTGGACTTTGTGAGCCTGCAGATATCGACTGAGTAAATAGCAGGAGGCAAACTGTGGTGCACTCGGGTCAGGAATATTGTGCAACTGTGTTGTTAGGGTGAGCGCTCATCCTCAAGTCAAAAGACGGCTCCTATTTAAAGGTGATGGACATTAAATGAGCCTATTAAAAGGGACTACGTTTACTTGAGCTACATAAATGATATTAATATATTAAGTTCTTTGTCATGAGTCATCTTCTCTAAATGACTTTGATGAAATGCCTCCACATTTGAAATACTTAAATCAGCCTTGTTAAGAGTTGCATCACTCTGCTAGCATGTATTTGTCAGATTAGCATTTCTTATTGTTTGCAGTGTCAGAAAGACTCAAAGAGAAACAGATTAAAAAGCTTCCAGAAGGGATTTGATGGTTATTTTACCAACCAGCCATCAAAACTCATCTGTTACAGCACTGCACACATTGATGGCTCTCCAGTGCATAATGGAACCTTATTATAGTTATTCTTTATCGCTTTGGCACAGTCCTTGTAATGTTTCTGAAGTTCATCTTCAACAAAACAGCTCACGCATGAAGGCAAAATTAGAGATAATCTGAAAAAAGATGGGACTCACCTCAAACTTTTCATTTATGCATAATGTATAAAGTGTGTGTGTGCTGATGAAAGAATGCGTCTCTGAGGATAACTGACTGCTGCTCTGCATACTACATCACAATCACACTTTTACATTCTCTGCAGAGAAAAGGGTGCATTTACCTTTACGTGTATTGTGAGGGGAAAATATTTTTCCTCCAGTGGTCACACAACACTGTAAACAGCAGGTACAGTAACCGGAAAGTGAACGTATACACAGCACTGTACAAATTCTGTAGCTCAACACCATCAAAAACCCATGTGCAGCAATATGCAACAGTACATCACCGTAAGACAACAGAACTTAGAGGACATCCTGTAGCTTCCTGGTCATGCTTTTACTCAGTTTACCGAGCACATCCACCTTCTGTATACTCTGCTGTCTTCTTCCTGCACCTCTCCGCATATCCTTTTAACGATCCTAACAATAACTGCACAGCTTACAATTACACAGCTGGTGGCCAGGCTAGCTAGCTAGGTAGCGGGAGGAGCTCTGAACAGACTCAAGAACAGTAACGACGGACAGAGGATGAAAAATAAAGAGCAGAGATCCACCAATATTTCTTTTCTGGTTGGTGCTTCGATGCTGGACTTTTACACCAGCTCAGACAGCTCCTACCCTCACCATTACCAGGTGAGATCAAGATTAGCTGTTACTCAGGGCTAACAGGTGGTTTTAGCATCAACACAATCACATGCGCCACCAAGTTTGCAAGAATAAGTGAAAAAGGAGTCTGTTCTAAGTGCTTCTGTGGAAAGATTAATGCTAATGAGCCACATGTCTCCTTTAAAAGTGGCAACAAAAATAGAGGATCGACTTCAAATAAATTACGTTGTATAATCCTGACAGAAGACAGAGTCATTTTAAACCAACACACAAAAGCATTTCACTAAGAGCAAGCGATGAGCAGTGCTCCACGTTTTAGGGGGAAAAAATAATTTATTCTGTTCTTACCAAAGACACGTTCATCGTTGATGTTCTTTATGCAGAACCAGAGGCCTGCTGGGAAGGTGCAGACGAGGATGTGAAGATCAAAGAAGAAGGACACCCAGGTGGTGGGCTGGTGCTCTGATACCGAAGCGATGATTGGAATGTGGATCTTAGCATAGCTGTGAAGAGCGCAGGAAATAAAACAGTTAATAAAAGGAAGTGAAAAAAGGGGGTCTCTATGAACTCTATATGAACTGTTGTCAATCAGAACAGTTAACATCCACCCGACTCACTCTAAAATAAAGCAACTGTGTTGATGGTGAACATGTGAGAGCTCATGCAGAGAGAATCAGGTTTGGCTGATGTCAGTTATCTTGGGTCCGAGCGTGACCCAATTAGTTTTACTGCACTGCAGCAGAAAACTTAACACCCTTCCAAAAAAAACCCCTGAAAAAAATTACTGAGGCATGTACGTACACCCGCACATACACACACACACCCATGTGCACATTCACTCAGTGAGAGTTTTGCAGTTTACAGCTGATGCTGCAGTCTGGCAGTTCTCTGTAAGCCCTGATCTGGGAGCAGAGAAGGGGAGCATTATCTGGTTGGGATTTTATGATGGGGCAGGATGACGTGCTGACTTGATTCACCAATGGCAAAAAAATAAATAAATAAATAAAAAATTCTGGGAGCTAGAATGAGGGGGGAGGCAAGGCTACGGCATTTGCTTTGCTGTAATGCATTTCATTTGGCTTAAAGGTGAGGACGCTACTTGAAAAATGCAGTGATTTCTACAACTGAGTGACAACTTTTGTCTCTCTGCATGAGAGGAAAAAAAACACAAAAACACACATGCTGTGAGATGGAGTAAACTGAATAAAGCTGTACCTGCATCCCCAGCATGAGTAACTGTGCTACTGCAGAGTTTTGGTGACTTACCCGGTATCCCAGAGGGAGTAGAAGCGCCCACTCCATGGAGCAATGTAACCTGAGAAAGAAACACACAACATCCATATGTATTCACAAGTGCAACAAAACAAACAGGCCACACACGGCTGTGGACGGTCAGTGATCTGTGTATTCTGTCACACACCGGTGGAACAATTAATTGGTCCGCTACGCTCCTCCTGCAAGTATCGATCATGAAATTACTCTCTGATGTGGGCGGTGCGATGATAAATGAGAGCAGGGAAACTAATCACCGCCGTTAGAGAGCCAGCAGGTGGTCCTTTTCTATGCGGATAACAGATCGGTGCTTCTATTGTCTTACCGATTCCAGTCAGAGCGCACTATTGTTTTACACGAAGCATCTCAATGACCTTAGATGAGGGCTATAATTACCTGGCCTGCACTCAGTATCCAAAGAAGACCTAATGGCACTAAAGGTTCAGGTGATTTCGGCTACAAAGTAATAAAGCACATTTGTCAAAGACTTGCAAAAATCACAGGTCAAATCAATCCTTATGTATTGTACATTCATCCCATTTTTTAAACCCTGGCTTCTGATTGGCTGTCATCTGCAAGAAGAAGGTTTGAACAGCAAGTTGATGGGTCTCTGCACATCCATCAAACTTACAGTATGTGTAACATAATAGGACGTGCGTAAGCCCACTATAAAGAAGCTGCACAGTGTCTTTGATTACATAAGACCCCAGAATAAATACTTATAATTTACGATTCAATTATAAATTATATTTCTGTGACATTTTAATAAGGAAAGCTGCTGCTCCCTCTGTAGTGGGGGTCAGAGGGCAGCGCCGCATGTGTGATTTGACAGATTTTTAAACCAGATGCAGCTCCTGAAACTTTCACTTGTTAGGCGAACGTGTAAACCACTACACTCCAGAGTCATGTCCACATCTTTTAAATATTTCATCTAAGGATCCCACGATCTTTTCTGGGATCACAATTCAAAGTAAAGTATCATCTGTTTTCTTAAAAAAAGTTCAGACTTTTTTGTTAAGCAGACAAACATGATGCTGGCTTTGGCAGATGTTACATTTGAAGAACATGTATTTGTCTTGTTTAGGCTCCCGAAAGATTTAAGATCTGTCCTGTTCAAACTCTAAGGTCAAAGTACTTTGGAGAACTGAGGCATACATTTAAATTTAAATTTAAAGTTATACACAGATGTTCACTCACTAGACTGATAGAGAAATAACATCCAAAGTTTATAAAGCTAAATGTGTGGAACTAAGATTTGGAAAACGACATCTCTGCAGAGGATTGGAAACCATCTGATGTGGTGAAGCCATGTGAAGCAACTAAAAGTACCTTCAGGGGAACTGCATAAAGCCAAGTCAATCACACTACAATGCAGTTTTTGGTCCATTACATCTTTCTTAGTGAATCCATCCTAGCAGTCAGGTTCTCCTTTCAACAAGATTACAATGCTCTGAGAGGACTGATTTCAACTGTGTGATCATTTGAGGTTGTTTTTAATGGTTCTTCTGAACTGACAAGCGTTCCTACTTTTTTGTCCATCCCATTCACACCAACTGAGATCCATGAAGTAAGAGCGCCACTTCCCCGTGTAATGCCACGCGCTTCAACAGCACTCTGCGGCACAGAGGAGAGTGACAGCCTAATGATATAGTGAGAGATTTCTTAGCCCTGATGTGTCAGAACAGAGTGATTTAGAAAAGCTCACCTGTGCAGCGCAGTGCATTTCAGCTGAATGACCTGCCTATTCGCTTTCATTCTAGTGCTGATTACAGTTCATCCGTAGAAAGCAGAACTATTATCTCTGACAGAGTAAAGGCTCCATCATGAAAATTGCCATCACGTTTGCTCAGTCGTTCTTGTGTCGTTCCTCTCACAGCATCATTTTTCCCCTAATAGCGATGGACTGTGTAACAGGACATTACTTCCTTATACCGCTCATGAAAAATCCCAGACTAACGCCATGCTGTTCTGACTTATCATTACCCTTTGGAGATATGTTAAATGCTGCACACACGTGGAACTGAGTGACTAGCCAACTCAAGAATAGCTTCTGTCAAGTCTTAATAACCATGTCTTACCATGAAAACAGAAATATTATGTAATTATAGGATTGTATGTGTAAAAATCCATCCCTTTGTATACAGTCTGCAGTCATAAGGAATACACAACAAGACTGTATTAGGCTGTCACTATGTATTTAAGCGCCTTGAGGCGACTGTTGTTGTGATTTGGCGCTATATAAATAAAACTGAATTGAATTGAAAAACTGAATTATGGGAAAATGTGCCAAAGACTGCAGCTGCATGACACATTCTGCCCCTACTCCCAGCACGAACCGCAAAATGTTGTAAAACTGCACAGCATATAAGCATGAGCTTGGGAAAAGCTAGTTAAATCACTTTTGAGCAAAAACCCAAAAGCTTTAAAAGAATTTTTACACTGATGAGTCTCTATGTCCAGTTTGTGTCCCAGTGCCCACTGAGACCACCGTCACAGCTCTCTCCAGGCAAAGAGCAAAAATCTGCACATCCAAGTAAAAACCTGCAAGTGCAAGACCAAAAAGAACCAGAAGATTTGGAAATAAAGTGAAACTATTAGTGTTTTGATACTTTACTAAGCAGGAGCCAAATATCGTGCAGATTTTCCGAGATTTTTTGGCCTCTGCATGATCATTTACACAGGAACGTGTATATCCTGACAGCAGAAGGTCCATGTTCACAGACTGCATTGACACCTGTGAGGACAAACGGTTGAATGGACCATCAGGAATGGGCACCGTTTGGATTTAGACTGTTGTAAAAGTGAACACGTGTCATTAAAGTGGATAGGGCTCTGCCTTCAGACACACATGGTGGTGTTAGTGGAACCTCCATGATCAGTGACACCAGGGCAGCGTTCCCATAGGAAGATACAGTATTTAGACCAGGGTCATCAATGTTATCAAATCTTTCTGGAGTGACTGCATTTCCAAATTGTTAACATAACATAGGATGTTCTCAGCACTAAAAAAAACAAAAAACTTAGATTAAACTTTACTGCATGTCATTTCTCTGCTTCTCGCCACATATTTATCTATCTTTGCTACACATTGTCAAATAAACAACCAGCCTTCTAATAGATAACCAACCTGTGTATGTCAGATAGATGACAGAGAGAAAAACAACTCCAGCAGCCAGAGAGACTCCCAAGAAGAAGAGAGTCTGGAACTCCTGCCTGGTCAGTCTGTCCTTTAGGTACTGCAGGAAGGCGTAGACCTGTAGCAGCACAAACACACCTGCAGAGACACAGTGCAAACAAGACTGGGTTTAAGATCTGAAATAAACACAACCAGAAAATATATGCAGAACTGTTTAAAGTCACCAGAAGAGAAGCAAACCGAGAAGTTGTATCTGACAAAGTAAAAATGAAGCTGCAGATAATTACATCTTTTTTTAGAGCACGCAAAGCAAATGCTTCCATGGAAATGAGCAAACGTCAGAGGCAAGACATGCATTCAATCGACACTTCAGCCTTCACAGTAGAAATCTAGCTTTTAGCATACTGTGCAGTGTTTGACAAAGTATGAGAGTAGTGCAGATTTTTTTTGCAAGTATAAAAATGATTCTGCTGAATGTTAGAAAACCTGACTTGCTCCATAGCTTTGCAGTAAACAACTTCCAACAATACTTTCCACCCTTACCCCAGGTGACTGGTTACTGACCTGCTGCAGCCATGTGTTCACTGGTCCTGATTGGCTGAAAGCCCACAAATGGGATCTGCATGGACAGGATGAGGCCGATGATGTAGAAAGTGCTGTAGGCTGCAGGAAGACAACAACCAGTTAAGACCAGATGAGCACAGTCAACTGTATTACATGTGTTTACTTTCACTCACATCAGTCTGAATCTAATCCAGTCAGCACACTGGCCAACTGATGAATAGATTCTATTAACAAGCGCAGCGTGGACATGCAAGTCTATCCGGTTCCTCTGAGCCCCACATTTGCTGACAGAATCCTTCACTGTACTGATCATACAATAATTTTAGTTTATTTTAACTCAGTTCCACAAATTCCATGCAGCTGCACAAAACACTCATTACAGCACTGCAAACCACCACAGCTGAAAACAAACCGCTATTAATCAAACCGCATCCCCTTTTTTTATTTTTCCTCTGAAACTAAACTTGGTATTTGCGACGTCTTTTTATGTGTCATTAAGAATCAGTGCGCTCCGGGCAACTTCCAGGGTAAGAAGTGGGTAAGCAGAGGCTTTCATTTGAGCCGTTCACAATGACAGAATGACCTTTCACTGCAGAAACAACACTGTACAGATCTCACAGATGTAAGTACTTCATCACATGAGGCAGCACACAATTTACATCATACAGAAAACCTGAACTGGACAGAAGGACCTACAACTGGCACATTAATCTTAATTTAAAAAAAACGTGTTCCTGTTTAACATGCACAAATGCATCTGTGGCAGCTACTGTGTTTCTAATTACCAGAGACTTGGGGAATGTGTTGGTAATGTGAATAAATGAAACAGAATGTCTGCGATTCAAAGAAAGATGGAGCCTGAGAAAAAATGGCGTTTGTGATTTTAGAAGAGCTGCAAACAAACCCAGAAAAGTCCTTGACGCTGAACACAAGAAAAAGAAAGAAACAAAAAAGGCCTTTTGAGCCTAAATTATGAATGACAGTGTAAGAGCGACTTAAGAGTTCAAATGATTTACACACTTGGGAGTCAGCGGCACAACCAGACAACAGGCT
>NW_005187526.1:1485095-1494768 GCF_000239375.1 Pundamilia nyererei
CGACTGCACTTAATAATTAGGCCAGGGAACACTTGGGGACAGGGACAGGAGCGCTTCAGAGTGGCTTTGTGGCTGTTAATGCTGCTCTATGGAGCAAAATCTTCATGTTCCTGCTCCAGACACTGTTTGATATTTTTAGAGCCAAATAACCTCAAGTTTGACCTAATCTGCAAAGAAGAGGACAGATCATCCAGACCTTTATATCTTTGAGGCATACATATTTTAAACCATGTTTACCGTGGCTACACTTGCAGTGAATCCATAAAGGAGATTTCTTGTACCAAACTGACTGAATGGACAGGAAACAAGAATCAATGATGAAAACAGTGATGTCCTGCACAATGTTAGTTTAAGCAGTCGATGTATTTAAATAGAACATTAAGTGAATTGTTGCTGTATGCCAGGAGAAAACAATGTGGTTGTCACTCTGTAACAATAGTAAGGATTCCAATTTCCACTTGAGCCTCAAAAAAGCACATCTAAGGGATGTGCGGGGTAGGGGTGTGTGGAGGGAGGTGGTTGGGTTCTACACCAATTTGTTCATGAGAAAGGAATCAAACATCAGCCCCCCACTGCTGTCTTCACAAGCTGACATGATTATTATTGCTATTGCACCGAGAGATGTCTCACTCCGACATACATACACTCAGTTTTCTTTTTAATATTCAAGCTGCCTCGACCCAACTGAAGGGAACAAAGAGGAACAGGAAGTTCAAATGTTCAACTATCCAATCAGATATGTACATTTCCTCTCCTCCTCTGGCAGTGCTCTAGAGATTCCCCCACGTGTGGGCCCACAAAGCAGACTTTATATTTCCATGTAAAAGCAGTGCAGCTTGTTTGGTCGCTGACTCGATCAATGTCCCACCGTGACTGTCTTTTGATGACGGTAACATTATCATGGACGAGGAAAATGGAAACAAAGACTGCTGATGCCGGCCTGATCTGATTCACCAACTGCTGTGGTGAATTAATGTAAGGAAACACCTTGCTCTAGCCGCGCTGATGCACTGAGCTGAAACATTGATGCGCGTACAGTCTACTGTGATCAAACAGAATTAGACTTGAAATAAATCCTTTGTAAAAATGATATTGTGACATAAATTAGATTCAACACGATGGTGTGTTTTTCAAAGCTGTAGCTGCTGGGAGTGT
Organism: Pundamilia nyererei; assembly: GCF_000239375.1. NCBI lineage: Eukaryota > Metazoa > Chordata > Actinopteri > Cichliformes > Cichlidae > Pundamilia > Pundamilia nyererei. The sequence continues at coordinate 1,486,251 of NW_005187526.1, forward strand.
ATTGCATCACGCTGAGAAGGGCTTTTATGATTCTGATGCTGATTAAAAGCGAACAGATTAAGTTTAGCAGAGACAGACTTGGAGCAGGGCTCCGTGTTTGATAATAGCTGTACCTAATGACCTTATAAGTCACATAAAGTGGAAATACAGAACTACACTAATATGTATATAAAGCACATGCTTTCTGTTCTGATAGGTGGAGCTGCTTTCACTGATAAACTGTTGGGAACCTTACATAAGAAAATATTCAGGCACACATCCATCTCAAAGACATTACTCTCACACCACTGTGTATTACTGTAGAGTCTTTACCTTACAGCAGCTTAAGGTGGCCGTTTTGGTGCTTGGTGCAATATAGAGTGTGCTTCCCAGGTATATTAATGGCTGTCACTTTTTATTCTATATTTGCCTGAGTCTTGACTCGTTTATTAGTGAACTACTTAAAGTGTTATTTTGCTCTTATTTTGGAAATTTAGTGGCTGTGTACCAGCGAGCCCCAGCCTTCACGTTGCTGTTGTGTCACAACTTAGACATAAGTTGTAACGGCCGCCATTTTCTTTGTGAGTCTTTATTACATGGCGTGGCGCGATGTAATGTTTGCGTGTAAGGTTTAGTTTGAGTACCTGTGGCTGTAGCTCAGGTGGTAGAGCAGGTCATCTACTGATCGGAAGGTTGGTGGTTCGATTCCCGGCTTCCCTAGTCTGCATGCCAAATATCCTTGGGCAAGATACTAACCCGAAATTGCTCTCCGATGCATTCATCGGAGTATGAATGTGTGTGAATGTCAGTTGTGCTTGTGCAAATGGGTGAATGCACAAGTTGTGTAAAGCGCTTTGAGTGCTCAGAAGAGTGGAAACGCGCTATATAAGAACCAGTCCATTTACCATTTTACCTGACGGCTCTTTTTTGCTTCTCATCCACAAACTCTCTCCTTACTCTTTCACGTGACTCTTGCGTTGGTGGTAGAAGAGGTTTGTCATGTTTGAGTCTGTGGCGGCGGCCGGTTTGCGGCATAATTTGCATAGTTTTCTGGTCCGTGTCAGACTTCTCATAACCAAACCATGTCCATGCTACAGAGGTAGCCTCTTGCTCCTTCTGTTTGGAGCTACCTGATTCTGCCTCATCTTCAGTGGCCATGCTAGTATTCTCTGTGCCTGCATCCACACGGTGACCATCCAAACAATAAAAAAAATATTACCATAAACAGTGTATTTTGCGTCACCATGAAACAAACGATAGCGTATAATGTGAAACGACGGATGTTTTAATTTCGTCATCCGATATATTTCGTCATCTCGCACAGCCCTAGGTGGAACTGTATTTCTCCTATAACCAGACCCTGCATCACATGAAGTGGTCTATCCTACCAAATTCAAGCCCATGCACTCTCTACAGAGGCAGCTGCTTATGTCGCAAAGTATATACTCTATTATTTAATTAGATTTTTGACTTTGCATAAACAAGTTTCTTATTGGTAAAAGTGTATGCCACCACTGTGGCATCTACTTAAATCTCTCTGCATTATTTAACATCAAGCAAAAATAAAGAAATAAAAGATCAATATATGTGATCTACTTCTGACACTTTACCCTTCTCTGATAAAGACGCACACAGTGCGTGCTCTCTAGATGCTGAGCAATATGCCGACTCAAGACGAGCACTGAGTGAGAAGCTGAGTCCGATAGAGAAAAAGAGGAATCTGAGTGGGTTTCTATTCAGCTACAGAGGACGCACTGCTCATAACGAAATTTCAGCTGGATTTCATTACGGCTTTTCTGCTTTGGAAGACAGGAAAGATGAAGCGAGCGGGGTTTGGGGTGTGACAGTGGGCCACAGACTGGACTGCAAATCACTGTACAAGGTATGCATCACAGAACACAGCGAGCTATTACAGCTTTGAACTAACTCAATTACTGTGTTGCTGCAAGCAGAATGTACGGTGCTGGTCTTCAGAGAGAGACAGACGCAGGAGGTGAGGGGAGGAGGATGAAGGAGGTGAGAGACCAAGGGAGGAAAGCGGCATGTTAAATTATTCATTCTGCCAATAATCCTATTGGAGGATGCAAAACCCAACAGTCGCCCCGTCTCATCTCTACTTTTAGCCTTCTCTTTCTATACTTGTCCTGAGTTCAGCCACTAGTCAGTATGGCTTCTCTGATTCCACACTTCACAGCTTTCCCACCAAGTTCCCCTCACCAGTTTGTCTGTGCATATCCACATGTCACTTCCAAACGATCATGAGCTCAGCTACCGAGTTCAATCTGAAACAACGGCACGGTGATGTGGCATCAGAGTCAGGATATGATTTGCGATCAGCACGGCGAGCTCAGGAGTGTGTGACGACGCAAGCTCTTTGAAAGGAAGACCACTTTAATCTTTCCTTTGCCTGCCTGCATTTCCACTTTCAGTCCCGTACTTTTATCCTAGATCCTTTCTGCCCTTCTCTGGGGGATTTGTGTAAACTGAACATCAGTTGCTAGTGGATGGTGTTAATTATTAGTAACTGTGTTTATGCAGCGCAGATATGAAAAAGAAGCACATGGTCTTCTGTGTGGCATCCCCACATGTGCTGGGCCTGAAAGTCTTTTCAAGGAGAGAAAGCAGAGCCTGTGTGTGCATAGCTGCTGAATGCACCCCTACATCTTCTCTTGATTCTGCATAAAGTCAACATCAAATGAGCACAACTGCAAACCCTCAAGTCGTTGCTTCCCACTCTCGAATGAATGTAAATGAGTTTGTGTGTTTTTGCTGCATCTCACCTATGTAGACTCTCCGACTGAAGCGCTGCATGAGCAGCAGGACGAACACATGAAGAGGAATCAAGTTGATTATGAACACATAACCACCCCAAGCAGAAACCTGTCAAAAAACACATTTAATGAGCCCACTTTAATTAATTCAAAGCTTTCATTAATGGCGGGGCGGAATCATTTGGATTATGCATGCAGAAAGGCCTACCTCCACACATACCCAGACTGCTACATGGCTAGCTTATCCCCGCTGAATGTGTACAATGCTTTCGACTGTAGCAGATAATCAGTAGAAGTATAACTGGCCCACGAATCCCTAAAGAGTGACTGTGTTTTCTCTTTTATTCACTTCAATAATGAGACGCTTTGCAATAAGGAGGAGGGTGCAAAGCTGCACAGCCCACCTGTGAGCTGTGAAATCATTATGAGCTTCAGCATTACGGCTGGCATTCACATTATGCTGCTGGTACAAACCCCTCAGAAGCACAAACACACAGACACACGTGCACAGAACAGAGATGCACACACACGCAACCCTTTTCAAGCTTTGTTCTGATTCGTCTCAAAGTGTCATGTAGCTGCCAGGCAGCGAGCGGCTGCCAGTGAAGCGGCGTCACAGTTTACGGCACGAGGTGATTCTTCACATTCTGACGTGAATGATGGGCAGGTTAAGGGAACGGTTCTCCCGAGGACATTTTTCATGTCTTCGTCTGATGAAAATGGCTCCCAGTGGTTCGAGTGCAACAAAGTTTGATGGACATCATAACTTCTGCAACAGTTCTGTGAAGGGCACGGCGATGCGCACTGACAGTGATTCAGAGTGACTCTGCGATCCACAAGTTGCTCTCCTTTTCAGTTTAAGGTTCAGGCCCCGTCCTTATCAAGTGTCAGAATCACTCTCTCTAAGGAACTGTGCTCAAAGTGAGCCTTGGACTACAAATTCTGAAGTTGGGCTAGAGGCTATTTGCTGAACCCCTTCCAATTATTTTCAGCCAGGGGAAGAACATAACAATGACACCGCTAACTAAAAAAAGATCATTTTATGCGTATTAATAACTATTGTAGGTTACCGCTAAAATTAATAAGCAGCTTAAATCAACTACAAACCAACCATATAACAAACTCGAATACTGCGGAAGACGTCTGGAGAAATTCAGGGCGTGCTAAGGCACCGACTGCCATTCGATGAAACTAGCTAACCAGGTAAGTAACAGGAGCCAATGAAAGCTAAAAGAGTTAACCAGTGGCACCTGCGTTTAACAGAAGTTAAAAGAAGCCATCATAATCTAAGAGTTATCGCCTGCTACCTTTTATAGTCATACTTTAAAGGAGAACCAAAGTGTTTGGCTTACAGCTGGATCATGTGACCCTGAATCCTCCCTTAGTTAAGCTGCCGAGGCTGCTGGGGGCTTCCCATGATGCACAGCGGTTTTTCTTCACTCTGCGTTTATACACCACTCTGCATTTAATCATTAGTTGTTATTAATCTGATTCTCTTCCACAGTGCGTCTTTCGTCCCGTCTCCCTCCCTTCACCCCCAACCGGTCGTGGCAGATGGCTGCCCCTCTTTGAGCCTGGTTCTGCCAGGAGCATCTTCAGAGTTTTTTCTTCCCACTGTCGCCAAGTCCTTGCTCATAGGGCATCTTCTATTATTGTAGGGTCTTTATCTTATAATATAAAGTGCCTGCTGCTGTTGTGATTTAGTGCTATATAAATACAATTGAATTTGTAATATCTACGATATTTTCTTTTGCACGGTGAGAAGGCTTCAAGACATCCTGTTTAAATAAGTCAGAAATGGAAGCACTAAGGCAGCCATGGGACCAGGCCTTTGGTTTAAATTTCCAAACTACTGCACAACAATAAAAGAAAATATTCCTGATTATGCCAAACATTCTCATAAAGCACACACACAAGCACACACACGGAGGTACGAGGAATAGTAAACAATGACCTTTAACACTTCTGCATTTGCACATTTAGTCCTAACAACATTCATGAATGATTTCCATCCTCCTGCCATATTAGAACACAAGTGTTACCAGCAAAGTGTCACAATTATAACAAAGGATCTGTGTGTGTTTGTGCGTGTGAGTTCTCACCATATAGAAGTAGGAGAGGCAGCATCCGATGGCCCAAAAAACTGATCCAGTCTTCACAGACTTCACCTGCGGTGTACACCAGAGAGCATTAACCCCACAAACACACACACACACACACACACACAAATGTAAATCAGAGCCTTCCATTAACTAAGCTGTGCTGCTCGCTGTTTCTTTCCTCGATGATTTTGCTCTACTGCTGCTTGCCCAACATGATAGTCTGAATTATTCATCATGTTTGCCTCTTTAATGACCCACACACAAAGCAGACCACCGTGTCCTACAGATCTTTACCTTGCCCACAGCAGGACACAGCAGCTGCTAACGAGGGCCTAACGAGGCTAACGAGCCCTGACTTAACGAAGGCTCAGGTGGGAGCTGTTGCAATTGGCTGCACGGATGATGGAGCCGAACCAATGAGATGTGGTGGATGGAGGAAGAGCAGATACTGAATGAAAGTTGAGGACAAGTGAACAAGTGGGGAAACAAGATGATAAAGGAGAATGAGGAGCATTCACTGGAGACTATTAAGCTATTCTGTATTTCACTTAGAGCAGATCTACTAAGCCCTCAAAAGCCTGTATGTGTACTTAAGTATGTGTGTGATTTATTCATGGTGCAATTATTTCAGACTTGCCTGAATCCAGGAAACAGAAATCAGTTCTTGTTCTAGTATTCCCCATCTTTCCATTCCACCACTTAACAGTGACTTCAGGGCTCTTTAACAGGGATAAAGGGGTCCTCTGAATCTCAATGGTATGCTTGAAATGTCATGGTGATGGTCTTTAGTAAGAATAACATTAGCCCATTTGCCCATGTGGACAAATCGCTGAGGACCAGTGTGAGGAATAATCTGTAGAAGCAGAAAGATGCTTAAGCCCTTCTCATCCTGGGACAGATAACACTGCTGGCTTCATCAGTCTGATAAAGCGATGGCATTGTCACCCACACACGGGTCACATGTCGGTGCCTCAGGGCTTCATTCAGACGTTGCTACAACATTCACAAAACCACAGTTCTATGGCACTGAATGCGTTTAGTTTTCTGTTAACTCACACATTGAATTCTTAAATAGCGACCCTGAGTGACAGCTCCCCTGTCCGAAGTCAACACACTGCCATTGGCAATTTAACAACTCCACAAGTCACTGTGGATGAATCCTGCTGCTGCATCACACTGCAGGGGTTTAATAAACTTTAAGTAGCTTGACCTGCCTCTGCCAATAAATAACTTTTATTGACCAACATTGGTGGTGAAAAGCTGAAAAATGAGATCCTCAGACTTTGTCCTGTTTAACATGTCTGTTTTTTTCATGAGCAGCTTTGAGGCTTCCTCTTAATTGGCGTGAGATAAAATCCTGGCAGCGTGAGACTGAAAGCAACCATCTCAGGCCAAAATGTTAACACTTGGCAAGCTCATTTGCTTTTTTCCTATTTTCATTGTTATTTAAGGCTTTCTCGAAAACAATCGTGTCTTTCAGTGAGCTGAGCGAGTCGCAGAAACCCAAGAGAGACGTCCAGGTTTATCTTGCATGCATTTTTAGACTTGTGAGTTTTGAAAGTGATACCATAAGTCCATCAGCAGGTGTTGCAACTTGGCAGCCACTGAAATGTTTGAGAAACTATTAAAGTCTAAATGGATGGGCATGGTCACTGAGAAATAAAAACTATATTTACAGAGTCCCCAGAGGAACATAAAAGAAAAAAAGCCCCAAAATAAGGTTTGAAACATGCACAGTTTCAAAGTATTACCGCTTCATTTTCAGATAACTCCATAGCGGCTAAAGAGGTGGAAAGTCTCCACTGAAAGAAAAGCACTTGTTCTATCAATGAGTGAAGGACCTTCAGTGTAAAAGTACACTGGAACCTGTCTATTAAAAGGAAAACAAGCTAAAAGCACATGACTTCTTGACGTTACCTGGGTGACTGTGTTTGCAGTCTGTTAACCTACATCCACACCAAGCAGACACAGGGCAGCGTTTTTGTGCACCAAATGTTCCCTTGTGTTCACCAGCTAGTTGTTTGTTGGTATAAGGCAGTTAGCAGGTTTATCAGAGCTTTATGAAGTGAAAGGTGAAAGAAAAAAACAAAAAAACTATATCTTTCCTCTCAGGCTTTGAATCTCGGTGTCACCTCTCAACCTTACTGTTCCAGCCCATCAACAGCTGCCCCGCACTTGGAAAAACCATGCCATTCACAGCTGTTGTTGGGAGGGCCAAAAAACGAGGCTTATGATGTTCTTGCGCACATGCCAGAGAAAATATGGTGAACACAGTAACCAGTGTGAATGAGATGAGTGCAGTAACATAGAAACAACATAGAAATGGTTGTCACTCAGCCAGCAGCAATAACAGCTCGAAAACTGGCCCATCTCTTAGTCACCTGCTCCTAGCAACCAGTAGCAACCAACGGATCAGATTTATCACAGAGCAAATACAGCCCCTGCTATGGCATATTTTAATGAGGCATGAATAAAATGGACTTCAGTCAGATCATGAGGCTAGGTCAGTGCTGTGCTGGCTGTTAATTAGTAATCTGGGCAGCAGTACCTCACGTCCTTTGGTTCACTGTTAATCTAAGAATAGTGATTAATGCAGCTTTAAATAAAAGACATGAGTTGTGCTTCAAAGCCTCACACTCTAATTATTCCCTGTATGAGTGATAAGACTATGGCAAGGCTGAAGAAGTATTCAGGCATACCCAGAGGTAGTAGGTGAACTGCAGGGCGAAGATGGCGATCCCTTCATTGTCAAAGGATCCAGCCACGGAGCGGGAGATGTAGCCAGGAACGATGGCAATGAAGCAGGCTGCCAGCAGTCCTGCCCCCTGGTTCCACAGCTCCCTCGTGAGCAGAAAGGTGGAGATGGAGGTCAGGCCGCTGAACACCGGGGCCAGGAACACGCAGACGTCCCGTATGTGGACAGTGATGTGCAGCAGGTTGAGCACATAATGGATCAGACCTGCTGTGACCATTAGGCCTGGGTACACCTAGAAGGAAGAGGGTTGAAATTTATTCCAGAATATCATAAATCTTTATTTCCATTTCACTCAATGTGTTAAAGCCTTATCTAAAAAAACAGCAATATTTATTAAATAATTCATTCAAGCAATGTGGGTGTGCACATAACTCCTCCTGGGACATACAGTGTATAGATTTCATTAATTAATGGGTGCACTGGAACTCTCCCTCGCCCAGCTGTGATTGTATCGCCTTCTAAAGATCTCACAAGGAAACGACTGCCCAGCCCTAACGCATTGTTTCTACAGACTGCACACACACACACACACACACGCACGCACGCACGCACGCACGCACACACACCACTATAATTGTATAGCTTCAGTAGAACATTTTCTCTTCCCAGTGTCACATTATGCAAAAACACATTCAAGCAGTTGTTTTCTCTGATAATGTGAACGCACTGAAGTGCACTCTGGGGAACAGATTAGCCCATAACCCATACAGAGAGATCACACGTAAGTTATAAATATAGAGAAGAGGAGGAGTCAGGCGCTCAGAGATGAGCTGTAATGTAATGACGAGTTAAAAGTGACTCGAGCCAGTCTGTCCTTTAGCGGTTATGAAGACAGATCCACTCTGTGTCGTACAAGCTCTTACCTCCCCGCTTCCCCTCGGAGCCGTTTAGCCATCCAGCAACGCTTTAGT
>NW_005187526.1:1494852-1514717 GCF_000239375.1 Pundamilia nyererei
TTTTTTTTTTTTTTTTAAAGTGAGCCGATGATGGAAGATTCATCATGATAAGGTGACTCTTGAGAAATAAGGACAAAGAAAGAGGTGCAGTACAGGCAGAAAGTGCACACAGTGCCTCATAACCCTGAGTCAGGCATCTCTGACTCGCACCACGCACACAAACACACACATGCACAGAAGACACAAAATACTTACCGTGCCCCCAACTATCCTACCCAGAGGATACCAGGCTCTTTCATCAAACCAGTTGAGAAACTCATAGAAGCCATTTGTGGTGAGGTGGTGAGTCGACCTGTAGTTGAACCTGAAACAATCAACCAGAGACAAGATAGTTAGACACAGTCCAGGACCTACGAGAGACAGCAACCGAACAGCTGCTTCTTATAAAATGCTTTTCTACTCTGCTCAAGCACTTAAAGCTCTTTATACAACATGCGGCATTCACACAAGCACTTTTTTGGACATTTAAGTGCCTTTAACGTTCACACTCTGATGAACGAATTTGAGAGCAAGTTGGATTTCATCATTTCGCCCAAAAGTATTTGACTGGAACAACCAGGGTTTAAACCACCAACCTTATAAATATAACATTTATTTATTGTAAATGCAATTTAAAAAAAAACGTAATGAATTGATTTAGAGTTGAATTATCATTTAACTACCAAGTCCAAATGGGGGGAGTAAACAAATCAACCTACTGACCATCAGCTAGCAAGAATAAGAATGAATACAGACAAAACTACAATTATTGATTCTGCTTATATGTCTAAGGGGGTGAAAGTTTTATGAACTTTAAATATGAATACTGTGTAAAAATAGAAATGCTGCCAACATGACTTTAATGACATTGTTTTACAGGGAAACTGCTGAGCTTGGAAGAATGATTTTGATAACCTGGATGCCTCTCAGTTTCTATCCCTTGCATTTTAACATAACTACCTCCCACTCACTCTCCATGTCATTTTACAATACAAAGCACCTCTTTATCTTTGCCAATTTCTAAACATTTCTCATTATTCCTGACATGAGGTTCAGTTCCAGTCACGACTAGCAGATCGCATAATCATCATTACCTTTGGAGCTCTTTGCAACGACTGACAAGATAAACAAGCACAGCACGGCTTCCCGTTAGTCTCCTAAATATATAAACCCTCCCCTGCAGGTCCACGTAGCACTCGCTGTGGATGACACTCGCCAGGGGTTCAGTTCAGTCACCTCTGGTTTCATATGACTCCCAATCTGCGTTGATTGGTTTATTTGTAATGATGTAAACAAGTAATTGACCACAGCCAAGAGACACCAGTCTAGACATGTATTCAGTACACACGTGTGGACACGTCCAACCCCTGTGACATGTTTTTTTCTGGGGTATCTAAAAAGAAATATAGCAATCTATAAATGGGACCTGTGTTTCTGTTTCATCAGGGAGTTAAATGTTTTATGAGCCACTGGCTTAAAGCATTTACACTGTGCATGTCCTCACTGCGTCTCTGAAAATATCTTCCATGTTTTTGTAAAGCAAATGGAGACCACAACTTTAACCTGAACATGTTTCCAAACCTTATGCAAGTGATTTAAAAACATCATTCGCCACAAGGCAGGTCAAGGCTTAAGGTAAGTAGAGGCTTGGAGAGTGGGCGATATTTAATGCACAGAGTGGATTATTTTTTTTAAAATCTACTAAAGAAAAACCTACATTGTTCCTTAGAGGGCACAACTTAGATGTAGGGTTCAGTCTTTTCCTACCATTTCTCAGCATTTCAGGTCTGAGAACGTCCCGACTTGCTCCTACTGCCCAAAACTTTGCAGTATGCTATAACAGACGTCTATGTGTAGGAAAAACTGGCCTTTATTTCAGCATTTAAACAGAGCCAGAACTCAAGAAGTGAGGTCAACAGCTTATTCAGTAATTTTAGCAAAAGTATGGTTGTGTGGCAAAATGCAATGGTCTTTTTCTTCGCCTTTGTGCCATCTCTTCATCAACTTTCTTCATATTCAGCTAGGCAGCTTTTGCGCAGTCTTGCTAACAGGCAGATGCTTTTTTCGTTTCCACAAGCAACAGTAGCTGTAGCTCTGTATTCGACCTATTAACAGTGTGTTGCTGAGAAACCATCGGCACAGGACATCATTACATGGAGCTGAGCACTGCATTTTTATCAAAGTCAGGTCAGATCCGTGCCTAGTTTTCCTGCAAACTGCCGGGTGTGACCGTATTTGTATCGGTCCCCAATGGTTTGGCTGCACCGTTAACACTCGTATGCAAAACCAATTACTGCTAATTGAAAGGGTTGTTGGGTAAACTGGCAGAAACTTGCCTCATCCACACCTTCACATACTACTGTGATCTCAGCTGACACCCGTAACAGATGCACAGCTTCATCGCAGTTTTTTCCCTCTCCACTCATGCTCATTTGCTAACATTTTCACTTTTACCTTCTTTTTCTTCCCCAGCCTTCTGCCTGCATGTTGTTTACAGACAGTGAGACTTTAGAGCAATTCAACTACAGCCCGGTCTATAATTAGATGGTTCAGGTAGACAGAGTGCTGCTATTGTACAAATCCTGCACGCAGCTCTTAGTTTCCAAGCTGAGACTACTCAGCAGTTAGTCTGCTTGTCCCCTGAGCCTCTCCAAAGTATTAGAGTGCTCAATACAAACTGTCCCTCCACGAAAAACAGAACTTGATGGAGGGATTGCAGCATATGGCTTGCTCAGCCCCCTTAGGAATGAGTTCTAGATTGAGGGTACGTGCGCAGGTTTTTATGCTCACTCTTGGAGGCTGATTGGAGAGAGGAAAAAAAAGCAATGAGAGAAAAGGAGCCTGTACATACAACAGAAGTCATCCATCGTGTGTCTGCTGCCCTGGTTCCTCCCTGGTCTGAGAAAATTCCTCTAACTTTCCTCTTACCATTACAGTCTGGGAAAGCCAGCAGTATCCTAAAGCTTTTCAGACAGCCAGTGGATGGGCTAAACACTCACTTCCCACACTCAACACTCTGGATGATGGGCTCTCAAAACCATTTCCAGCCAGGATGTCAGATGAAGCAGAATTCTGTCTCACCCGTGGGATATGGGCTCATTAAAACACAGAAAAACTTCTTTTTTTTTACTCCCCAGAAAAGGCACACTAGCCTTTCTAAATTCAGTCAAGGACATGAAACTAACTCCAGCTACTGTACCAAACAAAAGCTGGTGAATGAGTACCTTCTTTATTTTTGAAATCTTTCTATGCTAAAACTCCAGCTTGGTCCCATCCTATTCCAAATAATAACACCAACTAAAACTGGTATCAGAGACTTAAGAGCTCAACCGAGATTAAAAAAAAATCTGATCCCAGCCACACAGCACTACAGGCAGTGTGGGCTCTTGAACCCCAGAAGTTCACACTAAATGAGTCAACGGGGACTTTTAAAGTTCTACGGGGAAAAGTGTTTTTACACAATTGGGTTTTTTTCCCTGTATATCAAGGTTTTACATATTCAGAGTGTCATTCAGTAAATTATAGAGTGAGTTGTTGGGACTTCAATTTCTTGCTCCATGGCACTGATCAAGGTTTGCACCTTCAAAACTTAAACACTTCAGGGCTCTAAATTAAAGCAAGCAACCACACCGCAGTCTTAAAGGTCAGCCAAGCTGTTTGCATTTATGGGAACTAGACAACATTCTCAATTTTGAACAGGAGTGTAAAAGTAAAGGGGCGATAGGATGATCGAGTGAGCAGCATAAACCCAGCAGTAATTGATTGAGTTTTCTCATTTCCACATATTTCTTCTGTTTTCTTTTATCACCTGAGGTTTTGGGATGTCTGAACAGGCTGATCCTTGCTTAAAACATGCCTCCGTAAAATCTGTACTTCACAAAGTGAACCACAATACTGCAGATAAAGTCCTACTTATGTCAGGCCCTTCCCCATGCCTGGAAGATAAAGTAAAAAAGCAAATCTAAGATATATGACAGCACTATTGGCTGACCGAACTCTATTATTCACTCTTTGCTAATAGCTTTGGGGTGGGGTATACAGAGAATATATTCAGATGCCCATTTGTTCAAATCCACTGACAAAAACCAATGAGCTGTTTACTTCGCTGTTTTTCCACTTAAAGATATTACTCAAGTGGTATATGTATGAGAGATCCAGTACAACATCGAGCCTCAAATCCAGCACTACGCTTCCATTAGCAGCAGCCTTCTGGGTTAAATACGAACATCTCTTTTCCAGAGTAGAACAAACACTAATCACTCTCAGCCATTCATCATCAGATAATTAAGAGTTGGCTAGAAAAATTATAGTCTGTAAATAATTCAGAGCCAGCAGAAAGCTTTACTGCACTGAGATAAATCTACTTTACCACAGACAACATGTGGTCTCGCTCGGCCCCCGGGGAGCAAAAACTCAAGCAATGAATGAAAAACTATCGTTGGGACAGATTACCATGACAACACCTTCTGCAGGTCGCCTGGAAATTGCAGCAAAACGCTGTCTGCTTGTAATTTCACAGGAGTACCAAATGCATGGTCTGTACATGTATCCATTTATTAGTACAGTGTCTTAGAGTCTCCATTTGGACATTTTCTTGTCTTTTATAGGGATCCACTGATTGTGAGAGACCTGCCACTCAGTGCTCTGAAACAGTATCGTGGTGGTAGAAGTAAAACTTCCAGGAAGAAATGCCTTTTAAATCCTGCGAAGGGCACTCAGGTCTGATCTGAGAGATGGCTAATAGCTTGTGTTGTAGGCCGCCACCACCTGCTCAATGATCACCTCTGTTCATGTTCACAGTGGACACAAATGGCGTCTAACTGAACATGCACTTCTTGGGAAATTCACCCCCCGTCACTCTCTCAGGACCAACTCCAAGCTGAAAACTCCACGAGGGGTTCAATACCCGTTTTGAGAACTTAAGCAGCCTCTTAGATGAGAGGTGAGATGTAATCAGAACCAAAATAAGTAAGTCCAGCTCTCTTCATCTGAAGCACATGAGACTGACATGACAGATCATCTCCGGTGTGCTCATTGGCGAATGACTTCTGTTTGACAAGCTATTCAAAACAGGCCTTCATAAACCAGTGAGTGATGTCACAGCAGCTACTTCCAAGAGTGGATGCTGATCATTTTTAGCTTCCTTTTCTTTTTGTTCTTGTTTATTTCTCCTTCTGTCGCAGGGAAACGAAGCTCTTCAAGCCTACATTTTTCAGAATATAGGCAGCACAAATGTGATGTGACAACAGATAAATATTGGCACCGACATCAGTAAATGTCATTTCACTGTCAATATAACAGTATCGGTCAGAGCTGATTTCTGCAGCTGAATCAGAGCCATCATTTTAGGGCAGAGTGAAGTCAAATATAGAACTCTGCTTTATTATCTCAAAGAACAAGGCCTTTCTCCTCGCTGTGTGCGCTGAAAATTGGCCTGCTGCATCTTTAAACGCGGCAGGCAGCCAAAGTGCAGCCAAAGCGAGGGCAGCGTCCCCTTCTAATGACCCACGCCGCGAGGTTTTCCAAGGACAGGCGGCGCAGCGGCAGCCTCCACAGGCTGATCCTGCTTCCCGCTGCTTTCAGATGGTGTGTGGGGGAGCTCGACACAGGAGGACTGAAAAACACACAGCTCTGAGGAGATGACAGGAAGTGACATCAAAGAGATGAATGCGCAGCTGTACACTTCAATCTCACACACACACACACAGCAGATGATATACACACATAATAAAAAAAGGCATGCATGCAAAAATATTTACACAGAAAGGTCCCAGAAGGAATAGTGTTGTGGTGTTGACATGCCAAGTTAAGAGTGAAGGATCTGTACAAGGTGCATGAAGGAAACAAAGGCACCAATGTGTGTGTCCTCCATAAAAACATACAATAAACACTCCAAATACTGCATGCTGCCTTGTGTTGCTCTGAACTTGTTATAGTTCAGTTAAACCTTGTTTTGTTTTAACCAACAGCAAAGCAGCACTTAAAAGAGCAGCCTTGTTGTCATGTAAGCCAGCCTGAGTCTAGTTTTTCCGTTGTTTCACTGCTTCTGAATCAACTCGTTTTCAGCAGATGTGACCTGAGTATGTGTTTAAAATTAAGGTTCTGGTGGGACACTCAGCGAATGACACTTTCCAAACCATCCCTGGTTTCTCCAACCTGCACACTTCAGTCCCAGAGAAATGTTCAAATCGGCCACACTAAAGCAAATCCATTTGAGAGCGACAGCAGTACACCCCAAAATCTTATATGTATTCCCAAACCCTCGAGATTTAAATTGACAACAGAAATGAAATGGCTTCTGAAGTGCTGTCATGCATAAAATGCTCGCGGTACAGAGAGGCAGGCAGAGAGGTTTCTCCAGAAGTAACACAGCAGTTTCTACTGGGACTCTCTAATCCTTCACTTTGACTCTGCTTTAATCCAAATAAAGACACCATGCTTTCCTCTTTCCACCAAGTCTTAAAAATCAGCTTACTACACAGAGCAGGAAGTGACTGGTCTAGTTAGAAATGGGGAAATTTACTGAAAAACAACTTCTAAAGTTCAAAACACAGGAAATGAGTATGCATGTCCGTAACTGCGATTGTTCAAATGATTCCATATTACAGTGACTGATGTTATTACAGTGTTACGGCTCCAAGACCATCATGTGTGCGTTGCAGGAGTTGTTTGGCTGCACACTCAAGAGATGACCGGAGATTCAGAACACCTGGCGAGTGTTCTGCCAGGTTATTTAAGACCCCGTCTCTTTAGGCCTTCACAGTGGTGGTGTTTGTGCCATGCCCGCATCACTATTTGGGTAGTCTTAGTTTGATTCATTTTGCACCCAGATCATGTCTTGTACGGCTGCCAGCAGATCCACACAGCACGTTACTGATGTAACGGGTTGGAATTTTCTCCATGACCCAGCTCAGATTGACTCCTTGTTTTCAAATATTTATCTATTGCTATTACACGCTGGGGTGTCTTACAGCATGACTATTATGTCATTTCTTCCTCGTCTTCTTCTCTTTTACTGGCAGTTGGCAACCCATTAATTGTAGCAGGTAGTTGTACTGCCCTCTAGTATAGGAGAATGTAATTGTTCTGCCCGTTATTCACACCAGTCGCTTAGAGTACTAATCAGGTGGCACCAGATAATCTTCCACGGCACACCTGAGTGGTTGGGGAACACTGAGCTATGCCAACTTTTGTGTACAGCCTGTATGAAACACTTGACCTGCACTAGTCTGCTAATGTTACTCTAACTGCTGGTAGAGTCGACTCATGCTGCAAAGTAAAGTGCGATTTCATTTTCCACTTTTTCCCAAAAACATATTTTAAAAGATTCGAGATATTTTTCCTTGAAAACTTGTTAATAATAAAGCCACCCTCAAAACTCTTTAGACTAACAGGGAGACAGTGAAGTGTCACAGTAAATGCACTGGATTTGACATAAAAAGCTTTAAAGCCCACAACAGCAGGTGATTTGCTAAACTAACAATGACTAAGTTAACAGACTGTTGCAGTCACTGCTCACACAACACGTGCAGGAATGCAAAAGAACCACCAACAGCAGCTTCAGCAGTCAATGAAAACTGAGTAATACCCATCACCAGGTTATCTGCACAGAGCTTCATATCAACCCAAAATATTAACACTTTTCCAAGAGCAAGTCTGGACTCCTGCAAGTTAACTACCAGAACGTGGACTCAGGTTGTGAGAAAGGGAGAGGCAGCCACAGTTTCAAAAAAGCTGAAGTGGAGGCTCAGGTCAGAAGGGCAGCGGGAGAAACCATATCAAGCTCCGTACCGTGCTGATGGGTACTCGGCACAAGCACTGACATGAGTGGGCAGAGGGTCAGAGGCCCCTGCAGTAAAAAGTATAAGAGCACATTCTCTCCACCTATCAAGCCCGTGCTTGTGTTTGTGTATGAGGTCAGACTTCTGTGAATGCTTGATGAGATGGGCGCAGCCAACATGAAAGAAACGGAGCTCTGTTCCCTTGCCTCTCCTTATGTTCATAAACTGCAAACAATCCTTTAAATCATTCATCCTCACCAAACTCCACTGGCCCCATTTTAAGTAAAACCTAATTTCACAGTCCATGAAGACAAGACAGGTGTGTGTGTGTGTGTGTGTGTGTGTGTGTGTGTGTGTGTGTGTGTGTGTGTGTGTGTGTGTCTTATTCTCTTTTTAAACTGTTGCATTGTTCCGAGTCTTGGCTGAGAAGTGATCTACCAGGGAAGAGGGAGAGGAGGAGACAGAGGGAGGAGAAGATGAGCAGAAACAGGAAACAGGAGGATGGGACATTAGTTCAAATGAATGTAGAGAGGAGCAGGAGGAGTGCGGAGGAAAGATCCGAGCCAGGCAAGAGGGGAAGACAAGGATAGGAGTATGAACAGGCTAACTTTTTTTTTTCCATCAAATTTTAAATATGCTCCAAATGAACAATTGATAATTCATTCATTACTGATTAATGTGGCAATTATTTTTTCATTTATTTTTGTGAGGAAAATAACAAAAAGAGGCCATCAGGATTACCCACAGCTCAGCATTATAATGAATGTAAATTAATGACCAAAAATGCTGGTAATTAGTTTTCTATTAGCCAAGTCATTCATCAGCACGTTTAAGCCTTAAGAGAGTTTGCATCGTGCAACAGTATTCCAGCCCCTGGAAAAACAGACTTTGAGGCGTTACACTGGCAGGGAGGGATTTATGGTCCCACATGTGCCTGGTCACATACACGATTCCAGTCAGAAGTGAGAGAGGGGTTTTCACCCACCCCAGATGCACTCCAGTGGAGTCCTTCATGATCCTGAATGATGCATGAAAAGCACAGACAGAGGTGGACACTTCACTTCAGCTCTTTGCATGTTAGAACTTCACTCTCTTCTGCGGCTGGCTAACAGACCAAAAACGGCACAAGCAAGGAATGGCCCACACACCAGTTGTAGTACATACTTTGTACACTGCCTCCATCTGACAACAGATCTCACTGCAGGCAGACGGGCAGTTCCTGGAGTGGACAGCGAACGCCACTTCTGCTCAGAATAAACCCCATATTACAGAGGCTTCCACTTTAAGTGGCCTGTGTGTGTGAGTGAAAGCGAAAGAGACATAGGTCCCCTGTTAAAGTTAGCAATCACTGTGTGAGAGGGTGTGTGTGTAGTGTGTGCATATATGCATGTTTGTCAGAGAGAGAAAAAGAGAGAGAGAACCAGCTGCAGACAGTGTAAGTGCGTACCAACATCAGTGATCAAAAAAAAAAAAAAAAACACAGCATTTTTGAACTTCTTAGGATCTGTTAAACCTCTGCAAAAAACTCTTTAGGCACACAAAACATACCAAACTAACTGAAATAAGCAGGTTGAGAGAGACTTCTCTTTTTATTTATAAAGACAAAAAACAAAAACCATCATTTAAAGTAAAGTTTAAGTTAAGCTAATAAAGGTGGACTTGAGCAGAAACGCATATGGTGCTTGACTCTTTATTTCAACGGTTGTACATGGGAGGAACTAATTTTATACCATCACTGTAGTGAACCACTGGATATCCATGTTGCACAGGAAGAACAGCCGCCATCCTGATAAAACTGATAATTGTCCTTTATTGTCTCCTTTAATGTGTTTTGTGATGCCTGGCAGCAGCGCACTCTGATTGGGTGTTTGGTCCAAAACAACGTTCAGGTGGGTGGTTACACCCTCAGAGTTTCTGAGTACTGGAAGGCAATCAGTGCTACCAGCTTCACCCATCACCAGTTTCAATAAACCAGTGTGTGCTGAAAGAAACTGGAAAGCTGAAAACACAGAGCTCTACCAGTCTGTGTGGATAGTACAGTATGGACTTTTGATTTTCACCTTTTCTTCTGAATCCACCTGTAATGTGGACTACAATAACTAAAAGCCCCTCCAAAAAAAAAACCACTAGCAAGTAAGAAAACTGGGAAACTGAAGAAAAAAAAAAGGATCATTGATCTCTTAATGTTTGGTTGGTTGAGCAGGCATGGAGTGTGGAAGTCAGAGGCTAAGAGGAAAAACAAATATGGTGGTTTGAACGCCAAGAGGAGAGGGACCTTGCACAAAAGCATAATCAGATAATAATAATAAATGTTATTTATGAGCGCCTTTCAAGTCACCCAAGGACACTTTACAATAGGATAAAACACTTAGTAAAACAATGGCAGAATAAGAACAATAAAACAAAAGCACAAGATAAAATTAACAAACAGTGGATTCACAGTGAATATGCAGATTTGAACAGATGAGCTTTGAGTTGGGATTTAAACTGTGGGAGAGAACCAGTGTTTCTTATTTCTGGGAGCAGAGCAGCTGAAAGCTCTGCTTCCCATGGTGGTGAGGCGGAAGGAAGCAAGCTGGATAGAAGAAGAAGATCGAAGTGAACGGGCAGAACAAGTGGTGGTTAACAGATCAGAAAGGTAAGGAGGAGCGAGGTTATGAAGGTGAGCAGAAGAAGTTTGAATATTATCGGGAATTTCACAGGGAGCCAGTGAAGTTCCTGAAGAACAGGGGTGATGTGCTGGTAGGAAGGGTTCTGGTGATAATGCGAGCAGCAGAGTTCTGAACCAGTTGAAGCTTATGGAGGGATTTTTGGGGGAGACCATACAGAAGAGAATTGCAGTAGTCAATACGGGAGGTAACAAGACTATGGACAAAAATGGACGTAGACTGGGTGGAAAGAGAAGGAAGTAATCTGTTAATGTTACGTAGATGGAAGTAGGCAGAACGGGTGAGATTATTGATGTGAGATTTATAGGAAAGTGAACTGTCTAGGATGACACCAAGGCTCTTAACCCGAGTGCAAATTACCGTAGGAAATGGTGACCCTCATTCATTGTCTAAATCACCTTCAACAGGCGTGGGGAGGCGGCAGCTGCGGCCGGAGATGGCTCTTTATCATATGGCCAGAAACAGAAGCAAATTCGATGCATGATATTTTACCCCCGGGCCAGATCTAATAAAAACTTGCTTTAGCCAGGAAAGTACGATCATCGGTTATCTGATAGCTCGAGCCAAATACTACAGCTTCAAGCTGAGGAGGTGCTTTAGGGCTACAGCCACACTAATGAGTTTTCATAATAATAACAACAATAATAATAGCTTATTTTCAAGGCTAACAGCAGAAATCAAGAGCCCATAGCTCACCAAATTTTTCCACCACTGGAAGCACATTAGCTTGTGGCCGCCTGAGGCTGGGTTTATGAATCCTCCTGGTGTCAAAACAGGGATCTTTCACATGTAAGGCAAATACACTGACCCCTAAACCAGAGAGACATTGTGTATGCTGATGCAACTGCATTTATTTCAAAACTGCATATATCATGAGAATTGGCACCGTTACTGAGGCCTTGAAACAGACTTGAGCCAATCGAGTGAGACGAGACGTTGTGCTTTTTGTTTTATTGTGAATCCCACACCATGGCCTCTTATTCTATTATGCTGCTTTTTTCTCCTCCTTTCTTCTTTTTGTTTGTGATGTTTATTTACTTATTTGTAAAAATAAATAAATAAAATAAAATTACATGTACGATGTCATAACTTTAATATAAATATCTGGGGGTATCCGAGAATACGCCGCAAACAAATGTGTTAGGGCTACAAACTGTGCTAAGGATGGAGCATGTTGCCAGCACTAATTATGAAGCAGTGACGGAAGAAATCACCGACTCCACAGACAGATGGGGGTCTCCACCTGTTTCAGTAATTGGTAGAATCAAAGCTACTTTAACTTGTTGAAACAGCCTCTGCCACCTACAACAGATTTGTTCTTGGAAATCATGAAACTGTGTGGGAGTCATATGAAAAATATTTTAAAAAGTCAGGCTTTTGTCTTTTGACTTGGCACTCATGGAATCATGTGGGAAAATTACATTTTCTAATGTCTTCATACCCACACAGAGTGGGGAAAAATGAAAAAGCAGACTGGTAATTCTTGTACACAAGCTAAAACTTTGTGTTAACGCTGCTCTGGAATTGTCCAAGTGCCATGAAGGAGATTTTTGGGAAAGCTGCTCACCAGGTTTCATTTTTAAGAGATGACGTTTTAGCCTGTATATGCATTAATATCATTTCTGGAAGTGGAGACGAGGCGCACATGTCTGCTCACTGACTCTGTTATCACTCTTTACATGAACCCATTCTTGGTAGATGGCTACCACTGGTTTATTCATCTTTGCTAACTAATTACAGGTGTTTTACCTCATCACTGGTATTTCCTGTCTAATAGCATTTACTAAACTATGCCATCAAACTTGTGCTTCCTGTACATGTAAATGGCAAAGTCAAAAGTGTTTTCAGCCATTCTTATGTTCAGATACTATATATAATAATGAAAATATATTTGAATGCCGTCTGGGAAAACCCCTCAACACTAGCAGAGAGGCAGAGTTTGTTACTGCAGGTTAACTTAAGCTCCAACTGTTTTAATTTAAATGACTTGTGTTATTGCCACTGTGTTCATATTCTCCATTTTCTGACTGAAATCAAGCACACACAAAAAATCTGACTCAGAAAAGCCATTTGAGTCAGTAGCCTATTTCATGGTCTAATTCTCTGCACTTGGAGTCCATTTCAGAAAGTGATGAGAGAAAAAAGAAAGCTTTTTAAAAAGGACTGCGATCACTGTTCCCTTCATCTCATCATGTAGTCTGATTCCTTACATCAATCTCTACTGATCGTCTGCGTCACAGCTGTCACTTCCTGGAGAAAAGCACAAAATCTAGTTGAATGTGGATCTTCCACCTTATTTAAGAGACGTCGGTCTGCATCCGTCCAGTAAACCAGAGGAGCTGCACTATGAACACGCTCAGGATATTGTTTGCACTTAACCAATTGTTAGCATTACGATACGCGGTCACAGGTGGTTATTAGATAAGTAGGTAATCCAGGGTTTCCAAATTTACCCACAAGTGCATTTACATGAAGTTTGTGTTACACTACATAACCGTCCCAGAACAAATGAGAGCATGCAGAAAGCTCTGGAGATTATCTAGTAGCCCCAGCTAGATTATTTATCCAGATATTATCCATTAACAATTTTTTTTTTATATATTTATCATTTTTGGAGATTCTGAAAACTATAAAAATCTAAAAGCAAGGAAACAACAAATGTTAAAACATATTTTAACCAGGAAGTTGGCTTACTTTCAACTTTTACGCTGCGTAAGGATTCAGAAAGGCTGTTTTAGGAACACTTGGATATCGCTATGCTAGGGCTTAAACGAGGGCATTTCCTGCAGCCAACCAGGAGAAAGACAGAAATAAAGCTGCTCATAATGATCTTGATCTTTTGATGCTCATCAGGGAAAGAAAGTCTTTAGATGTCCTCTTAAAAACTACATGATCTTATTGTCTGCACACCTTGCTTCAGAGGATATTACTGTTACTATTTTCCAGAGAAATGATTGATGACTTGATCAGTAGACAGTGATTGAATATATGAAGTTCCCTCACTCAGCCACTAATCCCGCTTCCTAGTCCGAGTTTAGGGTCACGAACGAGTGATGACAAAACAGTTTCCTTTAACTTGGACTGCAATTGTCAGTTTTTGCCCTTTAAAAAATAAGCTACAAGTCACAGCTCTGACGTGCATAGGAAGATTAAACAAAAAAATAATCCCCAGTTCATTCATTTAGCATTTCACAGCCACTGGTTCAACCTGGTCTAAAAATTCTTAAAACAGAACAGCAATGAAACAAATGCTCAACACATCTTCAACATAGGCCTCCTCTACAACACAACCTACAGATACATCATGATGCAGTTACTTTCAGGTTTAAATGGGTCATTCTTTCAGTCTCATTAATTGGTCTTTTCTATTTTTCCTTTATCTTCATCATTATGAATCATGTGCAACAAAATCAGGCTATTGTTAATGTATGATTTGGGGTGGAGGACGATTCATCACCAGTTCACTTTAATTATTATGTGTTCATCTTTAACTCGTATGACACGAAAGAAAACAGCCGGGATAACTAATGCATCGTCGGTAACACCGATGAAAACAAAGGAGGACTTCCTGTACACCGAAGAGTGGATTAGTAAAACTGGCCGCTCTCTCAGTACTACCATTATCACTTAAATACAAACAGTCTAAAAGCTAAAATAAATAAATAAAAGCTTAATCCAGCGCTTTATAAATGTTGCAGCGTTTTCACCAGTGGATTACAGCCTGGCAGCCTGCCCAGTTTAATTTAACACCTCCCCGTGTCCAACCATCAGGAGACTGATTCTGATTCAAAATTACATTTAAGCTACAGCTATTTAGTTAGCTAACATACCTTATTGACCAAGCTTTTTGTTTTTTTAATCAAAAAGAAAGAACCACTTATGTACACTGATTACAGTGAGCGTCGATCTCTCAACGCCAGGCAGAAAAATGAAGCTAAAGGTTATTCAGGGTCCTTTGCCACCGTTTTGTCAAATAAACACAGAGGTTTCAACGAAACTGGTCTGTGAGCATAAATCCAGTGGGAGTTTTTCATGTGAGGGAAAATAACATTTCTATAGAAAAGTTTGAGAAGGAGGCCCAACGTGTAAAGGTTTAGACCCAGATTGCTTTTGGTGCAGTGAAGCTGAACTAGTCTCCATTTCCAGAACAGAAAAGCATCCTAAATCCTATGAAAGAGGACGGCACAATGTGTGATCTGATAAGCAGACTAACAAAGCTGTGGCTTCCTTTCCATGTCTTTACTCTCCTCAATGTGCAGTTGCTCATCTTCAAGGACTTCAGCATGTGCGGCTGACTATAACTTTAAAGAGCCGAGGAGAAAACATTTTTCATAGGAATCAGTAAGACTGGGAGAAAACAGCCGAGTAATACTTCTTCAAAAACAGGTGATATGACACAAAATGACGCCAAGTTTAAGTTAACAGGCCCTTGAAGAAAGTAAGTTGGCGAGAGCAACAGATTAGCCTCCCAGAAGAGCATTCTTTGCAGATTGCTTTGACTTTGAGACCCAACAACACCCTGAAAGCACCTCTCTCCTGGACAAGGAGTCTATCAAATATGTATAAAGTGAATGTGCATTTCTGGAGTTTTGAAGCAGGCTGTAGAGCCCGCTGCAGTAGCAGCGAGGAGGTGGGTGCTCAAACTGACCTGTGCAACTTGTACTGTGTTTGAAACATGAATTCAGTACATATGAGCACAAATGCAAATCCACTATGGCAAAATTTCTGTAATTATGATGAAAGCCGAGTTCACAGGTTGGTTGGAGCTCTTGTTTTTAGCGGTGCTGGTTGGTCAGCGTGAAGCACAAACAGCCCAATGCCATCGTTCAGCCCATTGCAGTCCTGATGATTATTTAATGAGTTGCTGCTTTGCCTTTCCAACCAGCTGCTCAGCACTTCAGGAACAGATCGGAGGAGACGAAACAGAGCAGCGCACTCTCTTCACTGCACGCAGGGAGCAGTTATTCACACCGTCATAAGACGATCAGCCACACCCTGCAAATCAGCCAGTGCACATCTACCAGCTCACCTCAGCTTGTCTTTTCTCAGAGTCTATAAACCAATAATTCCAGGACTCGCTGCTAGCACAGGTTGGGGCTTTGACACATTCACTGCAGCTCAGACGTTTTCAGGAAATCACTGGTCAGAGGTGCATATGGGAATGCAAATTCCTGTACTTGTCAGCTCCCTGGTAAAAATTCAGCTGTGCAAATAATACAGCTAATATTCTTTACGTTTACTACTGGAAAGTAAAGCAGGTAGTTCCCTCATGTGCAAAAGGATCTGGCTTGTGGCTCGATCGTGGCTCAAGAGTTGGCTGTTCGTCTTGTAATCGGAAGGTTGCCGATTCGAGCCCCGACTTGGACAGTCTCGGTCGTTGTGTCCTTGGGCAAGACACTTCACCCGTTGCCTACTGGTGGTGGTCAGAGGGCCCGGTGGCGCCAGTGTCCGGCAGCCTCGCCTCTGTCAGTGCACCCCAGGGCGGCTGGGGCTACAATGTAGCTTGCCATCACCAGTGTGTGAATGTGTGGATGACTGAATGTGTAAAGCGCTTTGGGGTCCTTAAGAACTAGTAAAGCACTATACAAATATAGGCCATTTACCATGATGTGGCCATTTCATCTTGTGGGCAGTGTACAGAAAATATCCCCTCTAGACTGTAGTACTACTGTAGTAGTAGTACTACTGCCAATTTACAATACTATATCAGTGTAATGGTGCTTAAGGCATATGGAGTTATTCTGAGAGCCAGGGTTTGAACATACTCACGGGCTAGAGTCCAGCTACAACATCACGAGTTGCTTTCTAAAGCATTTCAAGCTCGTTATTCGCATTGACTAAAGTAGCTTTATGTGATTCCCAGTTCAAAATAATCATTAAGCATTTCATACTGAACCTATGAACGAACTCAAAGGTTTCACAGAATCTGAAACAAGACTAAAAGCAAACAGCAGCTATCAGGGACAAATACCATTATCTCTTGCTTGTCATATCCAGTTTTAAAACATTCATGACATCATAAAATTAATGAATACATTTTTACCTAATTTTATGATGTCATGAATGTTTTAAAATGTTTTAAAAACAAATTAAACATAAAAAATCTTAATGAATACATTTTTACCTAAGATTTTTTATGTTTGTCTAATTTGTCGTTCATGTATCTTGATTGATAAGGAAAAATGTATGCAATCTTTCACTCCAATAAGCCAACACTGCTTCCAGTCCAGAGGACACACTAATTACTCATTGGCTAAGCTACACACACTGATCGAGCACATAGTGTAGATCAGGGACATCAAACTCAAGGAGGTTTTGAAAGGACCGATTCTGGCCCCTTGTGGTTTGACACTCCTGGCATATATGGGTACAATCACACCAGTAGTTTCCTTATCAATACCTTAAAGAAACAAGCATCTAATAATTCCAGTCTAAACTGATAAAATGAACATTAACCTACCCCCTGCATAAAGCTTAATCAATCATATTCAGTGGTCCATTCGTCCTCTAGAGCACAGAGATGTCTGTGAGTACTGCCCACACTGCCAAGTTCTGCAAAGTTCACCAGCTTTATTCACTTCATTAAAGAGTCAAAACAGAGTGCTGCTGCTGACTAAAGTCTCCAGCTGGTATAGTACACGCGACCACGGCTGGCAGGAGACAAACTGACCAGCCACTGTGAAAATTGACCTCCATTTAGCTGGTGGCTCGGTGCCATTACTCACGTTGCATGTCAGGGAAAGTTATTAAGTGTTTAGTACCCAGTGTGGATGCACAAGCTGCATGGGGAGAGGATGGCGAGGCAAGAGCTGACATTTCACGAAATTCAATTTAAGATTCCCTGGTGTAAATATGTATTGGTTTTACATACAAAGCTTCAAGTTTACTCCAAGGAAATCTGGCTGTAAAGCCACTTTCTGAGCAGTCATTCCCCAACTTACACACAGCCACATTTCCCTACAAATGTTAGGCATTAGCTTTACAAATCCAAGTTGGATACCAAAATCATGCTGGCTATTTTGCGACGCATAAAACGTGATGCATGTCAAGATCGTTCCTGTCAAATCTGCTCCTCTGGCAGCAAACGGGCTTTGAAGTGTTTGAAGTGTCTGCTGTGGTCTTTCATATTCTGCACTGTGTGATGAATTCATTTCCTTTCATATCAGTGCAGCCTTGGCCTGAGGCCTGCACTTTTGTGACTGCTGCACGTCAGCCTCTCTGAAATACCTCCATAAAAATCACGAAGCGCATTAAGAACACGGAGAAGACGGTACAGCAGGTCGTCGTGTGTGCTAACGCATCCTATAAAACCAGCGGTTGCGGCTGTGCTTGTACTTGACTGCATTCGCCCAAAGGATCCAAACCAGCATGAACCTGTATGAGAAAACATATTTGAACTGATGCACGGGACGGCTGGCTAGTCTTGGTCTGTTGTGTACTATATTACTGATGCAGGGAACTCCCACTGAGACCAGAAGTCTCTCAAGCCAGACTCGAGACTTTCATTGGTCGCTGTGTGTGTCGTATCATTTTCTTCCCCATCTACATTCTGCATTTCACCAATCCTCTACAGGGGTTGGCATTCCTGTTGTTGCAGTGTATTGTTTGTCTCATTTGATATTCTAGTCAATCACAGGGCTGCTTCATTATGGGAAAAACTAATCCCATGATTATGTTGCTCAAATAGTTTATTACCTTACATAATTATTCACTAAAGTGCATTCAATATTTAAAAAAAAAACATTTTTAAAAAATAGAGTAATATTTATAAGGGATTTCAGCAAGGGAGTGAGTACTATGTGTTTTTGACCGTAAGCCTGTCGATCTGCAGCGGTTTCTAAGGTCAGTAGGGCATTGAGGCCGCTGAAACATACTGGTTTGACTTGAATAGTGTGTTTAAAGATTAAAAAGTTCGGCACATCAGTGAAAGTCTGGTGGAAAAATCACCATTTTTTATAAATAATATGCCTTTTGTTTAAGGTTTGCTGAGCCCATAGAAATCCCAGAGCATAAGCACACTGCTCACCCACTCATTCCCTTGGCCTAAATTCTGACTCTGCTACACTGTCTTCATTCAGACTGAGGTCAAATTCCTAATAATAAATGGCACAGAGCTGCAGCAGTGGAAGCGGCTGCTGTGTGAATACTCATTTTAATAGCAGCCGGTGATAATAATACAAGGTTGCTATGTGACAGGCTTGCCATCACAGTAATCAAAGTGCAAGCAAAGCATAATGATTCCCATTATGGATCACAATAGAACATTCAGCCCAGTGTGGCCCCACAGGTCTGACCGAGGAGAAGTGATGCAAATACATTTAAAGTAACTGAAGCAATTGCAGTTTGTCATTGTGAGGCCTGGAGCGTTGTTTCCTAAATTAGAGGTCACAGGTCTGTCTATGGTGGGTGGCTGCCCACATGATGAAGGAGGCAATATGTTTCCCTGAGTCTGGTTTCTGGGGCAAGGCTGTCCTATTTGTCATTTGGCTCTCAGGCTCAAAAAGAAATTCGCAGCCAGCTCCTGACAAAGCTTCTCCCTCGACATGGGCTCGCTTTTTACAAGAGTTAAAAAGCTGCTAAATTGCTGGAGGAAAGATAGGAGCTCAGAATTTTTTTCTAGACTACAGTCAAGTAGTGTTGCCAAAGACCGAGCTAAAGTCATTCAAATATGAATTTCTGCATTTCTTTATACGCACCATCAATGCAATCATGCTGTGAAGTCAGCATGCGGTAGGATCACCTCTGGGGCACATGTGAGCCAACATGTTATGGAATTTGTTTACACCATTTCCCCTGATTAGGGCTGGGCAATTAATAGAAAATTAATAAAAACGGATAGATCCTCCAATCAAAATAATCTACCTGTGGCTTTAGTAAAAGGCAACACTGAACAAAAAGATGTCAAGCAAGGAGAAACTGCTTCCAATGCCACTTACAGTTTTGGTAAAATGAAGTATCCCAGCTATAAAAGCTGCGCTTATTTACAGAACAACCCGACATTGAGCTGAGCTCAGAGGAAAAGAACTAGTCTAGACCTAGTCTAGCTTTATAAGATACACAGTTCAAAATAATCCTCGTTTTACAG
Source organism: Pundamilia nyererei (assembly GCF_000239375.1). Lineage (NCBI taxonomy): Eukaryota > Metazoa > Chordata > Actinopteri > Cichliformes > Cichlidae > Pundamilia > Pundamilia nyererei. Next base: position 1,514,367 of record NW_005187526.1, read on the forward strand.
TGAGCTTTGGTGCAGCCCCGCAGTTCAACTTCTGAAATGAAAAGAACCATTTTAGCTGCCGTCTCAGGCCCCACGAGTACACTTTCGTCTGATCGGTTGCCCTTTGGTAGCCTTCTGCAAACAGAAATCCAAATCCACGTATTTGAATATGCAGATAGCATGAACATGTCCAGCAACACAGACTGCTACGAGAGGGAAACAATTCCGTCATTAGGTACTTATTGTGGGACACTGGAGCTAGCATTTCAAAAAGCCTGAACGTTTGGCTTTCAGGTTATTACTTGCACGAATACTGATCTCATTATTGAAAACGTGTGTGTGTGTGTGTGTGTGTGTGTGTGTGTGTGTGTG
>NW_005187526.1:1514737-1549759 GCF_000239375.1 Pundamilia nyererei
GAGAGAGAGAGAGAGAGAGAGAGAGACAGAGTGGGGGGCATTGGAGGTTCCCTTTAAAAGATTGTATGATATTAAGGTTTGTACAGAGCTGATCTCTGTGGGTTTAAAGGTCTGTTTATGATTGCTGGATGTCTGAACTCTGAACATCACAGCTGTGGGTGTTTTCTATCAGGACATCACTATCATGCTTCTACATCAAAGAAAACATAAGACAGGCTGTATTCAAATATCGTTGCTATGGTTACCAGCAGTCCTTTTGCACTTTCTGAAATCAGTGGTCAAAGTGTTGATTTGGTTATTCGAGTTTAACAGCCACCTGTCTGGCAGCCACAGACAAGCAGTCAATAACTGACTTTGAGTGAAAAAATCTTGCAGGGAATCTGCCACACTGTACTTTCCAACTAAAACGCCTAATGGAAAAACTATGTCCCTAACACTGCTTTAAGATTGCATGAGGTGAATTTGCTGCACCCATCCTGGCATATTGCAGGTCACTCTCCCATAGTCACACAGCAACATCCAATCAGCAGTACAGACTGGATGCTGCACATCCTTTATATGGAAACCCTTTAATCTGTTCCCAAGAAAATATGAGCAAAATGAGAAAACCACTGCTATCTTCATCACCAAGATCCCCTATTATCACTGTGCTATTCACATCACTGCCAGGCTTACATGTAAGAACCCGTCGCTCTGCTGGGAGTCAAAGAGAAATGCCGTGACGAGAGATGGAGAGAAAGTGCGAGAGTGAAGCAGACAGCACAGGGACAGGGCTGGCTGCATTAAACAGACATGCCCGGCTAGAATATCTTTGACCTGGTGAAGGCATAGCACCACAATGAAGAAGCAAGGCTAGCTCGGCTATTAAGGAGAGAGAGAAGACAGGAATGGAAGCAGGAAAAATTATTCAGGTTTACTGTTGTCTTTTGTAGTGAACTGTAAAGCTATCTAACATGTTGCACAAGCTCCTTTGTGTTTCTTGTCAGCTATAAAACCAGGACAACGAATTTGTAATACTGATAAATATTTATCAGTGACAGCCACAGAGACTGTTTGTTGTCACATTAAAAGATTAATCAGCTGTGAAAAGAAGGCGACACCATTCTGATCATTTTAGCTTTGTTGTTACGTTTAATTTGGGTAACAACATTTCTCTGATGCAAAGTTAGCACTGTAGAAACTCCCTTTAATATGCCGCTCATGTGGATCTAAGATGAGGAACGATGGGGCGGAATATCAAAGAAGCACAGCAGAGGAACTCATGCGCACTTCTCCTCTGCAGGCCTGACCGCAGCTTTTTCACCTTTCCCTGTACTGCAAGCCATTGCACCTTTCAAACTTCTGCTTTTAGGTCATGCTGTGAAAATTAGTTGTTATGAGAAAAATATGTGCGCAATGCTTTAACAATTAAATACAGAACTACAGCAAATAGGTACCATAATAATAATGGTACCTATAATAATAATGGTATAATAATGCTCAATAATAATAGATTTATTATTATGGAGCATTACCCAAATCAGCTACAGCACGAGTACCTAGCATCCTTAGCTAACCCTAAACTAATCATTACATTTTTGCACATTAGAATAGCTGGAATCCTGCTAGCTTCCCACATGATAACAATTATGTTTGTCAACTGTAATCATCAACTGTAACTGCTGTTATTTACTGCACTGATTTATCAAATTAATTATATAGTTATTGGACTTTTAAAAGATGTCTTTTTGCAGGAAATTTCCCTCAACGTTAAATATAATTTAAATGAAAAACAGGTAGACATGGAGTGTGACAGAGGATTGTCCAATAGGCAGTTTGACTGTCAAGCCCATCTTACAATGGTAAATGGCCCGTATTTGTATAGCGCAATACATGTGAATTTGCAATTTGTGGGGCATTTCAGGTGCAACAAAAAGAGCCATGCAGAATTCACGCAGATTTTATCATTGGACAATGAGGATGGGTGTCAACAGGTTCATATCCCTGCCTGTTTTTTGATGATTCGCCCACACAGAAGTTACATTACAGTGGATCAATCATGCATGCGCCCTGGCAACAGTCTTCAAAAAGACTTTCAAGTTGTATAAGAGGAATGACTACTGCCCGACTACTGTCGGGTCTCCAGTTGTCTTTGTTCACAACAAAGTATAATCCAGGCTTCAGAGCCTAAGGTATGAAACATCATTGCCTGCAGGCACACACGTGGACCCAGCATGGACTCCAAAGACATACTGTCACTCCTACTGTAATCCAAGGGCCAGATATCCTGAATGTGGCAAAATATAATAGCACAATCGCCAAACACACTCATAGGTGTGATTAGTGCGATTAGTTTCCAGGTGGTTTCAAAAGTTGTGTTTTCTAAACACAGGAGCAGTCAGTGAAATTCAGATATGCTGTTCAACAGTGCATCAAATATCAGCACAATTAGCAGTAAACTGCACGTAGCAAATGTTAGTGCATCAGTTTGCACACTTTGTTTAAATATTCTCCTCCCTATAGTTTGGGCCTTGAGAAAGTAAATCGCAAAAACACACATGCAACACCATTAAAACTCTCACAGTTCCCACCTCTGAAACACAATCTTGTCACTGTGCTCTCTTTGTAAGTACAGACGGTACTTTCTTTTGGCCAAAGCCCAGTTTGCACTGTTGGAGCATGTTAGTAAATGTGGCCCCAAGTCCACTGTGCTGAGTTAGCTCAAGGATTCATGTGTAGTTGGTGTGTTGCAGTGCGGTTATTAGCAGGCACAGACTGAGGTGCAGAGGAAGATGTTCACTAGCCGATACTGAAATTTACAGTCGGACCCAAGCAGAGACTCCCAGAAACAGAAACTACAGCACCAGCTGAAGCAACCAGTGCCTCGGACAGGTGAAACAGCCTCCAGCCGCTGCAGGCACAGGCTCACCTGTGGAAACCTTTAACAAATGTGGCTCTTTCTAAACAGATTTCATTGTCCAAAGGGTTTTTTTTCTGTCACCTTTGCTGCAGCTGCACTAAACAGTGAATGAATCTGAGCTTGTTCGGAGGGCTGAAAGCTTGTCGTAAAGAAAAGCTGTGCATTTCATTTATAACACAGGACAAGTCTTATCCCGATTATCCTGTTTAAAAAAAAAATCCTTGAAAGGCAAAAATTGGCACTGAATTACAATTCAATTAATCACCCAGCTCTAGCGTTACTTATTACTTTATGCAAGTGTGAGACTAGAACAAGTTAAGTATTTCTCTGACAGCATGCCATTTAATTCAAAGCGCCTCTAAATCAGAAGCTGACAGCAGGTCTAAATAAGTGGGGTTCCACTGCTGAACCTTTGACAAAAGCCACTATGTCAAAGGCTTACTCGTACACCACACACACACACACACACACACACACACACACACACACACACACACACACACACACAGGAACATGTTTATCCGAGTCAGTGGATTTTTCTTTTCATGCTCTGAATCGAATGGATAGGACTCTTTGTGTAATTTACACAAAATATCAAATACAAAGAAAACCATTTTAGTTGATTCCGTTATAATCCAACAGCCTACAGAAAGAAAGAGCTCCCGTCTTTGTTTGTGTTGCCTACACACTGTAAAGATAAGAGAAATCCTAAAGTCATCAACGGTATGCATGACTGGAATGAGCTCTTAATGACCATATGTGAACATAAAAACACGTACAGCAGCTGCATTAAAAAGAAGAGCTGGCAATTGAGATTCAGATAAAGTTCACAACCTAAATTACTGAAAGAGAAGTAAAAGTTTAACTAGGAGTTTGCATCATGCTAGTCTCCACAGATGCAATGTGCCAGATAGCAGGCCCGTCCATCAGCTAGATGTGAAACACAGACACACATTTCTCTCGTGATGGGGCGTTGGCGCTCTTTGGCAGGATGCAGACAGACTGTGTCGAGTACGTCGGTCTGCCTTCAAGTTATTCGTGGGATTAAAATTAATTAGCAACAGCTGATATGAGCTGCCGCCAGTCACGTTCGTCATTTTAACAAGGGAAAGTGTCGGACAGCGCCGCTGGGAAAGAAGAAAGCTGCTCGCTGACTAGTGACAAAGCAAATCCTCTTTTTGCTGAGAGTCGAGATGCCAAATACTATTTTTTCACATTTCATCTGCATTCATATGTAGAGTAAAGAGTTTCAGTGTAATGCCAACTGTGCAGCGAGTTACAACATTTTCAGGCCTGAAGTGCAGAAAACAAACAAAAGCTCAGGCAAATATTTGATTTTATCAGAAACTACCAAACTCAGGACGTGTCAACTGTGATGTACTAATGACGAAAGCTCAACTGATCCGTGTCATATTCAAACATCGAGTATAGACAAAGCAGGGACTCCTTCAGAGGCACAGAGGAAGAAATCATCAGGAGGAAAGTCCTCCAGCCAGACTGCATCTATTTACTCATCAAATGAAGCATGGCAAATCTCACTACTTATGCACACAAGATCCAACAGCAGTCATTTGGTCCCCGACAGATAGTGAAAGGGCTCAGATGGTTACAGATGACTTTCCTCAATGTAATGGGACAATCTGCAAGCGCAGCACATTCACTCCAAACCGATGATGCTGGAAATACTTGGAGCTAAATCAGTCAGAGTGTGATTCAGTGGCTGCCTGTGTGGAGCCGGCACTGAGCTCGTCAGCTTCTCTTCACTGATTGAACAAGAGGCAGAAGGAAGATGATACACGAAAGGATGTTTGAGCAAATGGTAAAGGACGACTGGCTAAGAGAGAGACGAGGAGACAGCTGCATGTCAGAAAGAGTGATGCTTCTTATATCCTTTAAATAAAATAAACCTGGTTTAAAGGTATCCAAAGTGAGACATCTGACTAAACAAAGGAGGAAGCAGCTGCTGAGTTAAGAGCTAATGCCAAAAGGATTCTGACTGGCTGAGATGGTGGCGATTGGCCTGTGACTCACTAACTGTACCAACTGCTAATAAAAAATGGGCACAGAGACACTAAAGAAAGTTGTATCCGAAGGTTTCCAGATGCAAACTAACCAGAAATGTGTTCAGTTCAGAAAATGTCTGCACATCACTACAGTAAGTTTCCTAAAATTGAAAGTTTGCACCTGAAAGGGGCAACCACTGATAAATATTCCCAAAACTGCAAAGTTTCTTAATATGTACTAATAAACTTGTGTCACCATGCATATTGCTGACACAAATGAGTAAAAACACTCTTTTTGTAGGAGCTGTAGTTTACCCACTGCAGGGAAATGGAAATTTAAAAGCAAACATGGGTCTACGGGGTATAAACTAGGGCTGGGTATCGTCACTGATTTCTATAATCGATTCGATTCCGATTCACAAGGTCCCGAATCGATTCGATCCACGATTCGATTCAATTCGATTTAAATCTGGGAAATTTTGCCTCAGACAGTCAGAAATATTATAATTCAGATCAGGAAGCTGACACTCGCAAGACTTTATCAGAGGTGTGAGCATCACAGCAGATGACTTTGTGTCAAAGTAGCTGAAGATAAAACACAGAAAAACATGAAGGCGATTTTCCTGGCCTGGATTTTATAAAAATATTCTGCAGTACATCAAAAACGAAAGAAAACCATTAATCAACATAAGAACATTACCTCTGAAGTTACAGCAGTTTTAGTAGAGACACGGCTGAGCGTTTTGCATAATTTTAAAAAGTTTACATTTGTTCAGAAGCCTATTGAACGGCAGAAATTAGGTTTTCTTTCCAAAAGGCGCGCTGTAAACAACGGTAGACTTGTGCGTAACAAGCAAGCGAATAATGCAGAAAACAGATTTTAAGATGGGAAACTGTTCTTGAAGTACAGAGAGAGAGAGAGGGAGCTGTGCATCATGGGAATCCATGACGATGTTTATGTGAAGCTTAGTTTGGATCTTCTTTTTCTGCTGGTTCGGTCAATATTGTTTGGAGAGAGATGAAACTAACAGCTTTAGAATCAGCGCAAAAAGGGCGTAAACACAAAGCACAGACCCGCCGAAACATCAGAATCAGCGATCTGTCGGCTTTCAGCCCCGACCGTGTCCGTGCCGTGACGTGAGAAAGGCGACATCTCACTGATTCTGATCCGCAGGTCCGCGCTGTGTGTTTACGTCTTTGTGCAGAATCCGTGTACCTGCTCTCATTTACTGTTTTAGCTGTTTGGTGGTTCTTGAAATTTTGTGAAGTTTCACCTGAGATTCGGGCGTTTCTGGCAAAATAAATTAATATTAAAAAAATCGATTCAGGATTTTAATGAATCGATATCACGTTATCCAAGCCAGAATCGATTTTAATCGATAAATCGATTATCAAAACCCACCCCTAGTATAAACCTTTACACAACAGTGTCACGACACCAGTAAATGCTGCAGGAAAAGTTTGCAATATTCTTCTTCAGTATCTCTGACAAACATTTAAGCAATGAGCAATCACAGCAAAGAAACAATATAAAATGTCAGATTGAATATTTTTCTGTGCCCTCTATTCTGATGGTGTGTGGTGCTGCTCTCTGTGTGCACTACTTCTTTAAGGATCCTTAACCTTTACTGTGCTTTGATGTTTTGGTAGATATAAAAGTAATTGAGAACACGGTGTGGAGGAAGCTTAAACACTGATTGAGTCCGACATGAGCCGCTTCTAGAAAGTTATAAAATGACCATCGTGATGACCGGCTGACCTTGACCTTTTGAATATAAACTATTATCACTTTGTCTTTAATCTTTAATACACTCAAGTGAAATCACGTCGTGCTTGGTGCAGGAATAGTATTGACAAAATCTTTGTTTTGTTTTTTTTATTTTGTTTTCTTTTGGGGGGGGGGGGTAGGTAGGTCAAAGTGACCTTTCTAATCGGTTGAGCATCAAGTTCAAGTTTACATTTACGGAGGACAAAATGAAATATCCTGAAGACATAACCAAGATATCACATCCCAAACAAAGCTCTCCCACACTGCCTGTAGACCTGTCACACAGTTGCACTCAAAGCAAAGACACAACACATGTGAAGGTGGTGGAAGTGGGTGATATCACAGACGGATGGTAGCATGCTAGAGAGTTTAGCTGCAAACAACTAAAATGTTTAACTTAAATAAAATCTGGTTTGGAATAAAAATGTACTCATTAAGGCAGAACGCTTGTGTCAGAGCACCCACAGGTAGCAACAACACACTCAACAGTTTTTCCTTCAACACAAATCCCTCCAAAACACTGCAGAGGGCAAGTGAAAATTAAGCATCTGCCACTCATTTGAATAATTTACAAAGAGATCTGTGCATCTAGTCAGTGTCTCCATAATAGGATTTCAAAAGACTGCAGATACTAGTGTGTTAGCAGTGTGGAGGCACACAGCCAGATACAGCAGTTTAAAGGATTGTGTTCACAGCAAAAAAAAAAAAATCTTCTTACTCAAAATAAACAGCAGGGCCCTTCAGTTTAATTCATAGCAATTATTAAAAACCAAACAGAAGAAAGCAGTTTGTAACACTGGGTGCCATTTTTCATTATAGATGCTTCTCCAGTATCCATCACCTTCTGGTGAACTGACAGATCACACACTCTTAACTTCATATTCTCATCTTCACCACAAGACAGTAGTGCCAATGTGGAAACATCAAAACAAATTTACCAGAACAAAATGCAACCATGTGCCGCCTCAGACAGAATCAGAGAAACGTCTCTGTAGAACGGCTCTCTGATGAACTGCTGCTTACTCACGTCCATAAACCATCCACATGGAAAACTGCAGGAATCCTACAGATTCAATTATTAAACTTTCAATATTAATAATAGTAATAGCAGCAGCTAACTCCAACTAAATATCTGTATGCTTCACTATATGGAACAATCTGAGATGTAGGGTACTGATGTAAGATTGGTCTGACAAATCACATATGCAGTACATAGCCAAAAAGGCAGCTAAAACAGGCTTCTTTAAAGTTTAGTGAGAGCAACCCAGTTCACCCAGTAACAGTCTGTGAACCCATAAGACTGCTGCTGGACTGCTGTTAGTGTGTGGGGGCATGGAGGTGTACTAGGCAATCAGGAAGGCACTGTTACAGAGACCATAATACATCGTGTGACATTAGCTGTGCTCGTTGACAGTGACCAAGAGGCTAAATAAATAAATCAGTGTGACTGCATCAGCTGAGCCAAATTACCCCCTTACACACACTTTCACAATCAGTGCACACCTATCAGACGTTTAGCAGTCCTAAATATTAACTGTAAAGTTTGAAGCCTCACAAGGGAAAATGTAAAATGCCAAAATGAAAACACATCAAAGACCAACATAACCAATGTGGGTCAAACGTTCTGCACCCTTCCCATAATCGAACTCAAGAAGCCTGCACCACAACTCTAATTAGCAATGCAGACTTTGTGCACTCGTTCAAGTGTCGAGGATAAAGCTGATAACACTGACTACATGACGAGTGCCATTTTTTTTCCTGCAGGCTTTAGAAAGCTGCCTTCAAGCCATGGAGCACAGCTGTTTTCACAGCCTGAGAAGGAGGTCGTCATTAATGAACTTGTGTTGGTGCACACAAGAGGAGGCTCACCCACACTTTTTGAAAATAATACCATCTACAAATACAAGTGAACCCACTGTGACAAATGAGTAACAGATAAAGGTTCCACTCCAGGGACAGTGGAGTTGGGAGTCCATCCCAGCACTGGAAGCCACAAGAGCAATGGACTGATTCTTATATAGCGCATTTCTACTCTCCCGGAGTAATAAAAGCGCTCTATACAACATGCCACATTGACCCATTCACACACACTTTCTTCTATACTTAGTGCTTCTAACTACATTCAGACACATTTATTTGACATGCAGACTGGAGGAGCCAGGGATCGAACCACTAACCTGCTCTACCTCCTGAGCTACAGCCACCCCAACTGGTGGCCCCAACTGAGAGCAACTAAGTCAGCGTTGCAGTGGGTTAATATGAGTAGAGTCCATATGTCTGAACATATAGAAGGTCAGTGAAGTAGCCCTCCACGGGAGAGATCAAAGGATCCATGGCTGTTTTGTGTGGAAAAGGGATAGCGTGCAACACCATCACTCAGAAGACAGGACCACTTTCTCGAGCGAACACGTCAGTTACACCAGGAGGGAACCTTTTATAAACACTGAAGCTTCACAGGCACTGTCACACACATGCTTTAATATACAACCTAAAACAAAGACTCACATTTGGTGTCTTTCTGCATTCCACAAGTCACATGACTTCGTGTCCTGCAGTGACCCCTTCACTTTAAAATCCAGAATTTTTAATGCACAGCGTGGCAAACAGTTTGTCTGTGCCATTACTTGTTCTACTTTTCAAACTCATGAGGCTTGCAAGCACTATGACAATAGTTCACAGAGTCGCAACTACTGCCTCACTCTGTCAGATGCCAGCATGAACAGACCAATCCACCTCCACACGCGCAGAGAGAGAGAGACAGGTCCCGGAGAGACAAAGAGGAGCCAATTAGCTGCAGACGAGGGAAAACACAGCCGAGCAGGAGGAGAGCATGGAGCTCAAAGAGGTGAGGCCTGCAGGGTGAATGAAAACAAGTTAACTGACATTCAGCTGTGTGTGTGTGTTTGTCACAGAGATATGGAGCTGGAGGTCAAACAACGACAGGTCCATCCACAGTGGAGGCTGTTAGAGCAGCGGTCCCCAACCGTTTTTGCGCCACGGACCGGTTTATGCCCGACAATATTTTCACGGACCGGCCTTTAAGGTGTCGCGGATAAATACAACAAAATAAAACTAGCACCGGTACCAAAAAAATACGAATTATTCATAACACACGTGAAAAGACCCAGGAAAACTGAGTAAACGATAAAAACGATAACAAAATAACGCTGAAAACCCTGAAAGCCATACATTTCACACCTGAGCCTCAACTCTCGCGGCCCGGTACCAAACGACTCACGGACCGGTACCGGTCCGAGGCCCGGGGACCGCTGTGTTAGAGCATGAGGGAGGCATCCTAGAGAAGATGTCAGCTTAAAAAAAAAAAGTGGAAGAGGAAGTCACAGGGCTTCACCTGTTGATAAAAATACAAGTGCACCATTTGTAGGAACCGTGGCTTTTGTTCATTACCTTTACGCAGGCTGTTTTGTTTGTAGAGCAATGTCTGTCTGACGATGAAAGATGTGTCACAGTAACAAAAGCAAAAGAGGTGGAATAAGAAATCATTATCGATCAGTCTCTCAGGTTTTCGCTGGACTGAATCCCATCCCACCTGCCATAGGCCGAGAGGTGGGGTGCACCCTGGACAGGTCACCAGTCAGTCACAGGGCTAACATAGAGAAACAATCACACACACTCATATTTGCATTTATGGGGAATTTAGAATCACCAGTTAACCTGACCCCATTGACCGCATGACTTTGGTCTGTGGGTGGATGCCAGAGAACCCAGAGAGATAGAGGATTCAAACCCATTACCTTCTTGCTGTTAGGCAACAGTGCTAACCACTGTGCTGTCTCGCAATATCATTTTGCTAAATAAAATATTTCAAAGCAGCAAAAGAGAAATCCTCCAGGTTTCCTGTCTTTGTAATTGTGGCAGCAGGGCTGAATCAGGCTGTTAGAAAAGACGTGACTCTTCCTGTCTAGTTTATTTACAGTTTATTCAGAGAACTACTCCTTCAAATGCGTTCAGTGTTGTTCTTTTTTAAAAATATATAAATTGGTCCCATATCTGATGAGTGCTTCTTTAGTGTTGGGCTGTTTAAGAATGGACCACAAGGTCAGAACCGAGCAACCCCACTGGTTAGGGTAGCACACTTTAAGCTGTAGACAGATCTGAGCTCAAGCTCACAAAACCAAATCATGGTGACATTACACAAACATACAACCAGAAAGACAACAAGCAGTCAAAAATCCAAAACATTGTGATGGGGACACGTGTGGCAAAAACACGAGGGTTTATTGCGCAGCCGTTTCATCACTGCTGTCTGTCACTCTGCTTACACAGAACTGGTATTATGGGACAAAGAAATCTAGCTCTCGGGTGCATATTATATCCCCCACTGAAGTGCCACAGCACATCACAGTGCTACTTGTAAATGTTCGCATGCCCCCATACACAGACACACACACAGATTTCACAGAGAAGAAAAAGTAGAGCACACAATCATAGATCAAAAAGCACTGGTGGAAGAGAAGCTGTCAGCCTACGGTGTTAATACATCGGTTTCACAGCTCCAGCAGCAGCCAGAGCTCACTGCAGTCACTCCAATGTTCACACACGCAGATACTGGGCCTGATAATCTGTGCTACCACCATCAACTTCCTCTGACTGCAATCTCCCAGTAAAACACTCTGTCAACTTTAATGCATTTTCACACTAACTGCTCTTTCACATTAGCGGCTCCATGCAACGGCCTAAAAATCAGGGGCCAGCAACAAAAGCATTCCCTGTCATCTTATTAAATAAATACATGAACATTTGTAAAGTGGGGGTGGCCATAAAGTCAAGTTCACACTAGTGCTCGACCTTTTCCCCCCTCTCCTTTGAACGATAGCTTAAAATGACTCATCCCCACTCTGACTGTTGCGTAATGAAACGGCAGAATTAGTATTATGTAAGCTGAATAAAGGAAATCTTTCATGTGTACGCAGTGGTCAGGATTTCCGAGTGGAAAACAAATTACTGGCACATCAAAAGGTCCAAAATGTTATTAATGACACTCCTTCGGTGTTCGTCCCATCCTGATGCCGTTTGCCAGCTCATCTGTGCAGCTGTGTGAAGCTGTGACACTGCAGCTGAATCAGGGCACAGTGGCAGCTGGTGATGTTGAAAGAAATTCTGATGTCTTGAAGAGACTGTTCTCAAGGAGTTCACTTTATTACAAAAGTGCTAACAAAGAACCGCTGACATGTCACTGTTCCCGGTCGTCTTGCTACGCTGTTCCACAGCAGCACCCAGTCCTTGCCCTGAGACCTCTAGTCGTGGGTAATACCTTACAGTGAGGAGAACGACTCCATCAATATTTACAACAGAGAAATTTGGTATGATATAGATACATATAGAGACTGACACTGTAATGTTGATTAAACATACGCTAGTCACCAGGAAAGGGCCAGCGTGAGGGAGGAAAAAATGAGCAGCCAACAGGTCTGCACTTTGACAGAACCACATTATATCTTTACATGAGCTGTGGGTTTGATCCACAGTCAGTGCGCTGCAGCAGAGGTGTCACTTAGTATTATTATGTAATCCAATCCAACTTTATTTACATGGCACTTTAAAAACAACAAAGTTGGCCAAAGTGCTTTCCAATAATAAAACAGAGATAGCAGTTAAAAACATACATTAAGCAGACAAAGAAATAAATATATATAACAATAAAATAAATACATAAATGAAAAAGAAGATAAAAGACAGTATATATATTAAATATTAAAACATGAGTAAAATAGACAATAAGATTTACAATGAATAAAATTAGCAAAATAAAAAGATTAAGAGTGACCTACAGCTGACTAAAACTGACTACAAGCTGACTCTGGTACAACTAAAAAGCCTTTGAAAAAAAGTGTGTTTTTAAAAGAGATTTAAACATTTCAAGTGTTGGGGCCAGCCTAATATTGATGGGCAGTTTATTCCATAATTTGGGGGCCACAACAGCGAAAGCTCGGTCCCCCCAGTGTTTCAGTCTCGACATGGGGACAGCAAGGAGTGACTGGTCAGCTGATCTGAGAGACCTTTGTGGAGTGTATCGTAGAGGTGGGAATCACCATACATCCCACGATACGATATTATTGCAATTTTTAAAAATATTTTGCGATATTCAGATTCTGTAAATAAAGGTAAACTTTATCAATATTCATTTTATCTAATATCAAAGTCTTGCACTCAGTCTTTCTCTCATTTCAGTTTTATTGTTGACAAACTGAACGGTTTGTATTACAGTCTAGTCCAACTTAACTGAATGCAACCATCTGGTACAATTATAGCTATTCTGAACTATGCAATTTATGAAAACTATGCAGCCCATATTAAAATAAGCAAACTGTCATGTTTATTGCTGCCATAAAAAAGTTAAACACATTTGGACAGTGAAGGAATGTCAGGATTCTTGCTCAGAAAAAGGATCAACGTGCTCTGAAGTCAGAGCACAAAAACTTTTTTTGTAACAAAATATCGATTTCTGCTGTCCCTGTATCGATACATTATTAGCCAACAAAATATCACGATACTACACAGTATCGATTTTTTCCCCCACCCCTAGTGTGTCGGTGTAGAAGGTCTGACAGGTAAGAAGGAGCCAGGCCATTTAAAACTTTAAAAGCAAACAATAAAATGTTAAAATGAATTCTAAAATGGACAGGCAACCAAGGTTAAGTGTAAAGCCAGACACAGGATGAAGAAAAAAAAAAAGCAGAGCTGCTTGGGACCAAAGCAGGAGCTGTGTCAGCTTGGAAAACAGACTCGTTTAGCTTCATTTCTGGTCTGGTTTCTACAGATACAGACTAAAATGCAATCCAAGAAGATTCAAATTAAAACTGGCTCAGCAGTATTTCCAAACGCCTTTGTTAGACCCTGTGGATAATACCAGGTGTGTGAACATGAAGGGATTTTTGTCGTGTTGTTTTGAATATATACATTTATTTAAAACATATGAAAATAAAGAGAGAACACCGACTCTTTGCATGGCTCCTCTCAGAGTACTCTGGCTTCCTCCCGCAGTGCAAAGACATGCGTTTTAGCTTAGCTGATCATTCCAAACTGTCCGTAGGTGTGAATGTGAACGGTTGTGCGGCTCTTTGCGTCAGCTCTGTCACAGACCGGTGACCTGTCCAGGATCAACAGCATTACTGGATCCTTTCTAACATGCTATTACAGAAAGAGCAGCTCCTGCTTCCTGAGCAGCGTCTGTGATGACATGGAGTGCTGCTCCATCCTCATTAATGCCATTAAATATGCATTCCCACAATAGATTACCTTTAACAATACAATAAATGTATTCATTTATTTTATTTTTAAATTGCACTCATTGTTGTCCTGTGGTGAATCAGGTCATTATAGTGCACTGATTCAAAGTACAGTAGCAAACCTCTCCCTGACACATTCTGACAGCCATGACTGTGGCTAAATTGATATTTCCTTCATAATGTTGTTTTTCATTACTGCTGTTCCAGTTTCCATCAAAATAGGATTTTAATATTCCATTTCCATCTGCATCATTTCCGTGCAATGCTAAACACTGAGAATGAGAATGACTGGAAGTAGTAGCGTGATGCCTGTAATGAGCTCAACTCTGTGGTAGGCATCATATTACTCTGGTAATGCAGCAACAGGCACAGCCCCAGCATCTACAGCTCATCATTATCAGCTTCATAACGGTCATATATATTGCATGGCAGTTGCACAGTACTGATTTACATTCAACAATGTGTGTCAGACCCAACTGAAAAAACAAAACAAACACAAAAAAATAAAATCACAGGTGAAAATTTTGAAATCAGTTCAGCAGTAAATAAAATATGATAATGTGTGTGTGTGGATTAAAGTCCACGCTGCACAACGTCGCTGTCCCCTCGAGGTCCTGTGTGTGAGCCAGATAGCCTGTCCGGGTCTTCATCTCGCTGCCTGCTACCATCAGCCAGTAGGAAAGAACATTTGCTCCCCTGCCCAAAGAAAGCGCTGGCGCTTGGCAGAGTCAGTGCCACTAAGGAATCAGGTGTCAGTTGGATCAACTCAGTCTGGCAACACAGCTGACCAGAGGCACAAACTGTCATGACCTTAGTGACCGAGCTGAATGCACCGCTAAAGGCACCTCACAGGAGACCACAGGGCTGCTCTCGTGAATCATCAGCCAAAGCCCAGACGTAGCTGCAGTGCTTTGCTGACTGGGACACAATTTTTGTTTTACACAGTGACTTTACTGTCACCTAAACTTGGGGAATGAAAACAGGAAAAGGAAATAAACAATTCTAACTGAGTGGCAGTGGGGATGAAATTATTTCGTAGAAATTAGTGAAACAAAAAAGCAGCCAGTGTCAATGAAGCTAACCAGGCTAAGTACAGAATCTGCTTTCCGATTCAGTTTCAATGAGGCACTTTTCATTTCGCCTCCCCTGCCTGCCCTGTTTTACATTCTCAATCTTCAAAAGCGCCTCTCCCCCTCAGGAACGTGCAGAAGAGGGGTTCGATCTTTAAAGACAGACATACAGCAGCGCCACAGCCTGGGTCTAATACCTGTTCATTACACAAAACAAAACCTCTTGCTCCCATTCGCAGAGCACCTGGTAATGTGGCCCCAATGATAGCCCACTCTGCAGTTCACACACAGCATCAACTCCGTCCTCCATAAACAGCAAGCCATTTCTTATTATGCCACGTTTGCAGACACGAGGAACAGAACAGCATTTTCACGTTAGACAGAATTCACTGTAATCCCGCTCAGTTTGCTTCTCTTCCTCTATTGATTAACAAGGTCTGCCTCAATTGATTTGCAGAATTCAAACATGGAAATTCATCTTAGAATAATTTAGCCAGTGATGTGAGCACAGCTGGGTATAGAGAATTATTCAATGGTAATGTCTCTACTAAGATATATTTGAATAATGCTGTAAGATTGAAATCAAATAAAATGCTTTTTCCAATCACCTCTGTTTTGTTTTTTTTTCAAGCCATCTGCATTATTATTTCAAATCAAGGCTAGAGGTCCATTCACTCTGTAGCTCATTGGATGATTTCAGCATTACTCATACAGGGCATGTGTTAGGCAACTTTCACCCCTCACCCAGCGGTTACTGCTGCAACGACCCCGTCTGCAGATGCAAATCCACGAGCAGCATCCTTGGATTAAAAGTACATCAGTGAGTTTCTTTATAGGCTGTAAAATTGAACTTCTGTTTTACTAAAGCAAGAAAATAAATTTTTTTGCTTACAGCAGCGTGACCGGATAGCAGCATCACCGAAAGTCTTTCAGAGATGAATGAGTTTCCCTGTTATCTAGGGCAAAAATACAATGACTAACATTAACCACCACCTCCTCCTGCCAGTCGAAGCCACCGAGGTGAAATCCCGATCTCAATTAGCTTCCAACATCTTTTTCCTCAAACTGCACATCCCAGCTAGGGCTGCACACTTTTGCATAAAATGAGAATCACGATTTTTTTTGGCTTAGAATTGAGATCACGATTCTCTCACGATTAATCGTGCAGCCCTAATCCCAGCATTTAAAAGATCTGTGCAAAAGCTGCAACTTCCCTTGGGTGAGAAGTGAAAAACAGCACAAGTTTGGGTATAAGCATATTCACTGTTCTCAACATGTAGCTTCAACTTGAAAAGCAGATCTTCAGACAAATATATCTGGACATCAAGTACCAGCGAACCACAAGGCCCTGATGAATGAAAACTAAAGCAGAACACTTCTCGAAATCGACTGTGATGCAGTCGGTGAGATCGTTTCTCCAGCGATGACTCTCACTCCTGTTGGTCTTGAACTAAAACATTCACTTGTAATTTTAGTTATGCATCACATCCTGTCAGTATGCACACAGAGGCTCTCCCACTAAGAGCACATAATTTGTTTTGTAAGTTACTTACAGCATTTGTGTTTGTTACTTACAGCCGATTTCATCTTCTGTCAGTTAAAATATCAAAAAAAAAAAAAACAAAGCATCTGAAACAGTCACAGTTTTCATTTTATTCTGGGATTATCCGCTTCAAGGGTTAGGAAACAAGATTAAACATTTGACTAGACATGCTTCGGTGCTTTCAGTACTGAACAATTTCAGTATTCAGTTTCACTACGAACTACAGTCAGTCAAAAATACTTTGAGGTTAAACATTAACCCTCAGTTATCCAAAGAGAGGCATTGAAACAGCCATGACAACGACAACATTTCAAAAAATAAAACTGGATGACTTTGATAGGACGACCTATGAATGGTTTTGATGCCTGCACCGATATCAGATCGTCGCCACAGGAGAACCGGACACCAAGTGACACTAATTCCCTTAAATTGCCCACAAGCTTTAATACAGAGAGATGGCGCTTTAGGAAAAAAGATGACAGGTGGATCAGACGCGCTCTCCTTGCCAGACCTTGCTGCTGTGAGGGAGGTCCAACTCACAAGCAAGCAACTTTTAGTCCATCAGACAAAGACATAAGTACTAATGAAGCTGGTTTTTCTTCTTTCTGATGCTGCACTGTGCATATTAACGCAGTCCAAACTTAAAGCAGAACTAACCACGTACAGGCTGGCTACCTAATGTCAGCCACAGCTCCCTTTCCTGTCAAATCTAATAGCTCGATCTAGAACTTCTGAGGGGAACGCACTATTAGCCAGCCACATCAAAGGGATGCATCAGAGAGAGGGAGGTGGAGAACAAACAGGGTTGCGGAGGGTTGATACTCCTCCATTCTTGTTTCAAAGATAAGCTCATGAACAGCAAACAACCTTGCAGTGAGGTCACAGGGCTGTGCAAGACAGAAGTGTCATCAGACAACAACCGCACACGTCTGTAAATCCCGCTCGCTCCTGTTCTCCTGAATGCTGGGCAACCTCAAGGTTTCTTCTATCACACAAGGTGCACATGCAGAGAGGATTCAAACTCTCGCTCTGTTACTTCCTTTATACATTCACGCATGCACACCAGGGATTCCCCTTCAATGCACGCGGTGAGGCAGATTGTGCCACCTGCCTCATTTATTGTAATCACTAATCACATTTTTTAATATAAATAAATTACAAAAAACAAACAAAAAAACAACAGGTGCATGCACACCCCCTCCGCCATCCAAACATGTACTTTACTTAAGGCTGCTGTTCTAATAGCAAAGGGAGAGTGATAGAACAATAAAGCAGTGCATGAATAAATTTCACTCCATGTCACGCCATGTTACACTTTCAGACAGTGACACACAAGAAACTGAGGGATTCTCACCCAGCCAAAGCTTTCAAGCCTCCTCTTTTATTCAGCAGACAGACATGGAGCTGGCAGTTTAATCCACGCTGCTGGTCTCAGAGTAATCATTAAATGCTTTCAGTGATGCAACGCAGGGTTGGACCAGGCAACCGTCCCTCAGAGTACAAATAAAATACATTGGACCCAAAAAAAAACCTGGACTATTCCTGGCAGAACCCACGCACACAGTTCGAAATGAAACACAAAAAAGGCATGACAGACGTGTCACGGCTGGTTAGCAGAGAGCCAGCCTGTGAGGGGCTTCACTATGTCCGAGGAAAGTTTTGAAGAATCTCAGAAAGGCACACAAACACGGGGAAAAGTTCAAAGTTTGGCCAGAAGCCCTTCTTTTTTTTTTAAAAAACACTCTCTTATATCAAAGTCTTAACTGTGGACTCGGTATCCCAGCCGTCAGCTGCACTAAATGTCTCAGAGTGTAAGGAAGCCCTTTTCGCACCACAGCAGTTTGTACTCAGACCCCACCTGAAAATGAAACTTTAGAAAATGTACTCGTATGGAAAACCAAAGGTGCCCTGCAGAGGCAGGGAGTTTCAGAAGGAGAAACAATGGTTTCCACTGAAAATCGCAACAATATTTTTAAAAGAAAGAAAACTGGGTACATTTTGCTCACTGGAAGCCTTTTACTGTAATATGCATGAGGCACATTGCTGGCACACCAACTATATTAGCCTTCATAACCTGTGCTGGTGCTTATCAGCGGGTAAACAGGACAAATCTGTGTCAGAAGGACCGGAGCCACTTCGCTCATTCATGGCCGCTTCTTTCCGTTTTCACCCAGCGTCAGATGAAGCTGTCACCATTGTCCTCGGTCACTCATCTGACCCCCTTCTCCCCACCGCCTGCTCTGATATTGCACTTTTACTAGGAACTACAGTATCAAAGCAGGCGTCACATGACACTAAAAGCCTCACCAAAGTCATTCAGACTCACCTTTTTCCCCCCAAACAGGACAGTGAGGGGGGAAAGCCGTATAATTTTAAAGCACTGCGTCGGCACAATGGAGCTCTGTCCTAAATGACCGTCTAATAACTGAGCACAATAAGAAGCTGCTTTTTATAAACTGTGCAGGGCGTCATTTTATCATTTTTATTTTCACGAAGGATCGTTACGAAATGTGTCACAGTTAACCTGCCATGTTCTCACAGAAACTTCTTGACAGAACAGGCTAATCTCGGCGAACCGCCTAAACCCGCCAGGGCTGCGGAGAAACTAACTTACCAGGGGTCAAACTCGTGGATGATGCTCTCGAAACGAATGACAGCGAAGAGCCTGGAGCTGAACCCAGCCAGCCAAGCCAGGAACAGGATGGTGAACGACAGCAGGGACTGCCACCCGGCCGGCTGCGACAGGCCGCCGGACAGCCCGCCTCCTCCTCCTGCGCTGTTGCCTCTCTCCGCCACCGCCGTGCTGCTGCGCCCGTTCCCAGAGTACGCCACCCCGGAGTTCAGCGAGGATTTGTGTTTTTCAGAAACCGGGTGATGCTCCGCCATATTCTACGTCAGTCCTGTCGTGGCAAGCAAGCGAAGCGAGCTATCAGTTCTCGCACAGGAAAGAACCCCCCTTTCTTCCTTTTCTCTGCCACGCTCCACTTCCAAACCTACTCGCACCACCTTCCCTGCGGGCCCCGGACCCCCCAAAATCACCGGCTGTATCTCCAAACTTTCTAACCTTACTTCCTACCGACCGCGAAACCAGTTCAATAATCCCAGGGAGTTACATAGCAGCGCGGTTTTGCAGCACACTGGAAATGACACACACACGCGGCTCGAGCAGCTCTTCCTTCCTTCCTTGGAGCTGGATGAAAGGGGGCGGGAGCAGCGCGTGGAACAGGAAGCGCTGTCAGCCTCTCACAACGAGACAGGTACAGCTGAGGAGGACGCGGTTCCAGAAGAAACCCAATCCACGACCAAGCGCATTTGACAGACGGACAAAAGGACCAATGACAAAAGAGCAACCTGACCGGTGAAGACGCTCCAGCGTGAGAAGCGAAGTGAAAGATGGTGTTGGAGGGGGGGGCTGACAGACAGCGGGAAAAGCCTATGGCACGCGGCAGGCTTTCTCTCGAGCCAATGAAATAAATGAATCTCACGGAAAATAGTAAAGAAACTGACAGAACAAGGACCGATGTGCCAGAAGAAGGGCTCTGTGCCAACTTTCTGTGTGGTACAAGCCGGTCTACCCATTCACACCGGAAGTAATGAGCTGTTTCTGATGAAGACATCAAGATGAAAGACAGTTGTGTCAGATCAACCAGTACATGCCGCTACCACTATGTGATAAGGTCTCACTTACAACTACCGGCTATATTAATGATTAAGTGAAGTGACAGAGACCTCCTATGCCATAATAAGCTTGTGATTTGACTACACAAAGAGAATAAAAGCAATTTTATATTTCAAAACATTGAAAAATATAGACCTTCAACATAAATGTAAAAGTAATTTTAAATTTTACAAGTTCAAAGAATAATGTTGTCCTTTTAATTAGACAAATTCATACTATGTAACACCGATAAATGGGGGGACTTTAGCAAACCGGAGGTTACATAAAAACGCTTGTGTGGGGCAGGGGTGTCAAACTCCAGTCCTCAAGGGCCGGTGTCCTGAAACGTACATGTGTCCCTGCTGCAACACACCTGAATAAATTTAGTAGGTCATTAGCAAGACTTGACAGCATGCTCCGGTGGCAACCCCTAACTTTACTCAAGTAAATTCAAATAAATGTAAGTTTTTGGAAAAATGTACTTCTAAAAGTACTTTTATTGCACCATGTTCATTCATTCACGAGGTGCTGTAACATGAATCAAATGTCTGAATTGCCACCTCAGCATGCAGTCAAGTTCTATAGCGTCTTAATGACCTATAGGGTCAATAGCTACCTATTGAATGTTGGGAGGTTAATTAAAGCGCCCTTAGTTGAAGCTGGGAGACTCACAATAGGCCCATTTAAATTAAAGCATGTGCATGTGTGTCAAGAGCGTGTTTTTCATAAACTAGCTTGGATATTGGTCTCAAAAATACATTTGGATCTGGATGAGGGGAAAAAATGAAGGAGACTGGTGGTGGTGTGGTGTGTGCTCATAAATAAACACATTTTTTTAAATGAATAAAAATCAAGGTTAGTGTTTAAAATCAATACTTTGACAGTTTTAGGGTGATACTGAGAAAGTATAAAACCATACTGCATGGGGCTGAACTTATTTCTCCACATTCATTTGTGGATTCTATTTGCCTTTATTTTGTTTATTCAAATTCTGTTGCCCAAATGAGCAAAAATCCAAGAGAGAGATTAACAATATTTCCTCCTTCTTTTAGGCATAGAGGACTGTGACTGACTGTGCTTAGTATGTTTATAATTCCAATGGTTTTAAAATACAGCCCAAAACCACGGCAGAACCTCCACCATGTTTCACAGATGGCTGTAGACACACACTCACTGTCTCTTTGCCATACATATCAACATTGATTTGAACCAAAACAATCCTATTTGGATTCATTACTCCATCAGATCTGTTGCCACTGTTTTTCAGTCCAGTTCTTGTATAATTTGGTGCATCTCAGCCTTTTTTCTTTGTTTCCCAGCCATTGAAGAATGGCTTCATGACAGCCACAGAAACCATTTTTCATTGTGCTACCTGCAAAAACAAGCGTTACAAATGGATGAATAAATAACCAGTCACAGTGGTATTATATTATTCTGCGGGAGAGGCTCAATATTCAGTTCTGTTCACATTTCTCCTTCAGTCTTGTCTCCACTCTGAAACAAGCCATGTGTCTTGGTGGAGCAGTGAGCCAACAGATCTACAATAGCTGTTTCTCTACCAGGAAACATCTTCACTGGCCTGTAAAACAAAGCTGGATCCCTGCAGCAGTTTGGGGAATCTGAGACCATTAAATCCGTGTGTCTTGGATACAAGTTGACAGATAAAGAGATTGTTTTAAAACCAATCCTTACAAAAAGAAAAGCAGAGCAATAGTCCTGAGATGAAAGAGCTGTGCTGCTTTGAGAAGACCTCAAGCTTGATAATTTATCTACTGAGGCAAAGGGAATCTTCCTGAACAAAAAGGCATCTTCGGACCCTGTAATGAGTTTCACCATCACATTTAACAGAGTCAGCTATCTCAAGAAGAATTACGGAAGAGAGAATAAAGACTTAACCCTGAGAGCAGCATGTCTCCCTGTGACAGTCTAGCCATTGTTTCAAGGTTCCTCCACAAATTAACCCTGAGCAGATCTGAGCATTTGTGTTTTATTGTATCTTTTATATTCAGGTATCTGAAATGTAAATTAGTGATAATTCTGTTAGTTTTTCACAATGTGGGGACTTTATTTCATTTGGAGAACTAAGAAAGGATGGCACAACATTTGAGAGGTGAGGGTTCATTTCAGTTTTATTTAAACGAATCTTACTTTAAGACAGCTGATCATAGTATTTGTGTTGAACAATTATCAACATATTTGCTCAGTCTGGTTCTCAACAGCGTTGTTTTTCTCAAAAGAGAGATTTCCTGTAGATTTTCTGATCCCTGCCTGCTGAGGTCATCCATTAGACCATGAAACATTTCCCCTCTGAGATTGAGAGATACTGGCTAGGTATAGTTGGGCTCACCTCAGTGCATGGCCTGGGCTCCAGAACCAGTACTGGACTTGAAGAAAGCATCTGCAGATGCTTTGTGAGCATGGGCTGTTACGATGCATTTGTCCTCTGCACAACTGCAATGGGAGCTTAGTCTGCATTGACGACAATAAGTCCTGCCCTTTGCCACTGATTGTGTTCATAATTTTTGTGGGCAGAATTTCCAGGTGAAGCCAGTAGGTGGAAGGCCTCCACCTGAGAGTAGAATCGATCTTTTATAATAAAGTCTCTCACAGAAATTACTTCCCTTTTTTTTTTATCAGTTTCACATGCAAATAGTGCACATGCAAATAGTGCACATGCAAATAAGCCGTCGAAGAGATGAGCTAGAAATGTTAATATTGACTTGTACCTTGTATGAGTTCATTCTACTGTAAAGGATTTGTGAGATTAAAATTGGGCTTTGCAGAATTTAAAATGGAGTCTTCTGCAGAATTCAATACAATGCATTAACATGAGTGAAATGTACCAGAGAAATGAGGTAGAAAATTCTAGCCCAGTGATTGTAAAGGCCGTGTGGACCGAGAGTGCAACACAGTGTGTCTTCAATGTGTTTAATGCCCTCCATAATGTTTGGGACAAAGACACAAGCTTTGTAGTTTGGCCTCTGTGCACCACCACAGTGGATTGTAAATCAAACAATCAATATGCGAGTGCAGACTTGCAGCTTTAATTCAAGGGGTTGACAAAAATGTTTTACATGCAATGATTTAAGAATTACAGCCACATTTCTACACCATCTCTCAGTCCCAGAGGTTTAAAATTAGTGACCGTTTCATGGCCAGATGAGCACTGCTCTCTTGTTGTTTAATGACAAATGAAGTGGACATTTTATCTGATGTTGATTTAAAGTGTTACATTTATATTTTATAGCTTTTCACTGTAATTTGATCGTAATTTTAAAGGTGAAACCTAGAAGAGATGTTTGTGTGTAGGAGAGAGGCTGTAATTAGACTGAAAGACTCAAATAAACCTATCAGAGAGAAAACTTTAGAAGTGGCCAAATTCACAATCTGGTACATTCTTTAAAAGAATGAATGCACTGACCAGCTCAGCAGAACCAAAGGGCCCAAAAGACCACAGAAGACAATTAATGTGGATGTTGAATGAATTTCATACCATCTAACCAAGTCAAGAACACTCTTGAGGAAGCAGGTATATCACTGTAAAAGCCTATAATCAAGAGGTGTCTTTGTCAATGTTAATACAGAGGGTTTATAACAAGGTGCAAACCCCTGGTTACACCAAGCCTGGGAGGGTCAGTTTAGACTTTGCCAGAAAGAAGAGCTGCACAGGTGTGTAAAAAAAGAAATCTTTGAAGCAAAATTAACCTGTACCAGAATGATGGGAAGAGAAGGAGCTCATGATCCAAAGCATGCACATCATCTGTCTAACCTGGTGGAGGAAGCATTATAGCATGGGCACCTGTGTCTGCATGTGGCTGCTGATAGAAGTAACGGGAGGAATTGTGAAGCATCAGCCAAATGCTGCAAAACTGACCAGACTGGTCTTTACCAGTTTATACCAATTTATATTAGTCTTTACCATTGATGCTGAACTTCTCAAAATTGAGGACTACAATTCTTCATGCTAAATTTTTTGTAAAACCTATTGAATTAAAGCTGGAAGTCTGCACTTCAATCGCATGCTGATTGTTTGATTAATAGTTCATTGTGGTGGTGAACAGGGGGCAAGACTACAAAACTTGTGTCTTTGTCTGAAACATTATGGAGAGTAGGGAACGTTTTGTGATCTGGAATATAATGCATGTGGAAAAATACCAAAGATACATCAGGTTCATAAACTTATAGGCAAGAGTAGGCTTTAACCCTCAGCATTTGTTCATTAAATTGTGTCTTGCTTCCACTATCTTTAAGTTTTGCATTTCACTATAACCATAAGATAGCCAGGTCCTAAAATACGATCTAGCGTATTAGAGCTCGCAGGAACACTGTGAATAGTCTCTCATATGAAACGAGCGATCACATGCTTAAATGAGCATACCATTATTCATTGTACTAATCCCACATTACATGTTTTAACAGCTATTAGGGTAATTAATGAAGTGATGGAGAGTGACCTTTACAACTAATGAGCCATATTCATTCATTTGCCACATTTGGGCGCTGTGCAGTTGCACTCTGCAGAATCTGTGAAAATCTTACTATCGAAACACAGGAAGCAGTTTGTGGTGAGCTGCTTCCCTCCTTTCTAGTTCAGTTTCAGGCGCTAAAGATGTACAGTTAAGTGAAGGTGTGATCAGGCTTTTATGGTTTCAGTTGCATGATATCACAAACTATTGACAAACTGGCAGAAACTCGACTCAGAATAAACATGAATATAAAACAGAGGAAATACTTTTTGTCTATGGTGACGTACTGTTTCTTATTAAACTGGGATGCAAGATTAATATGGTGAACATGAATCATTAACTAAATTATTCACCATGTAAAATGGTATTATTTTGTTTTCTTTGAAACACGACATGAACAGGTGGTTTAAAAAGTTAATTTTTATTAATGATCTATCCTAATTTGTTTATTTTGCATTTGGATAAGTCACGTGAACTCAGTAAACTTTACTGAAGTAAGAGCTCGACTAAATTTGAATTGCACTTTATACACTGCTCCAAAAAATGAATAGAAAACTTTCTAATCAGAGTTCAGCATCAGGTCAGTTAAACCTGTGGGATATTGATGGGGTCAGTGAAGTAGCAGAGGGGGCTGTCAATCAGTTTTAGCTGCTTTGGTGTTAATTAAATTAACAACAGGTCCACTAGAGGGGCAACAACGAGACATCCCTTAAAATAGGAATGCTTTCTGCATTTGGCTAGGGTCAGTGTCACTACTGGCAGCATGAGGCAATACCTGGATCCTACAGAGCTCGCCCAGGCAGTCCAATTCCTGAATAAATAAGTGTCATCGCCAGTGATAGAAGTCATTATGAATGGACTTTATAAATGAAAGTTAGGAGAGCTTGTTTAAGGTATTTAAATTATCAGTTAAGAGACAATGAGCTTAGTTTTTGTTAGATTTGCTGCTGTGGGATCATTGGGCTCATTGTTGTGTTACATGACCCAGTTCTGGGCAAGCTTTATCTGCCAGACAGATGGCCTCACATTTGACTTTGATATACAGAGGAGCTCATGACAGTGGGTGCTCAGGTCACGTGACTGCAAAACAAGCCAAAATCAGCACTCCACTAGCTGTGGAAGTGCTTGATAACATTAAAAGAATTAAGTATAACCAAAACTATACTCCTCAGTATGGGACAAAAGATAAATATATATTTCAATATGAGTAAGAAACATAAATTAAGAAAAATAAACAACCTGTTTGTCTTTTACTAATTAAATATTACAATGATTGCTCATGGGAGGTTTTAGAGTGTGGGGAGTGGGCGGTATTGATATGCTTTACAGGGTTAATACAGTGTAGCTATATAGTGCAGTACCAAATTTAGCCACTTGACGGGGATCTAAATCTGATTTGTGCCTTTAGGATTCTCCAGACAAGATCATTCCTGAAAAACTTTCATGGCAAGAGTAAAGCTGTACCATAAAACAGCAATTAAAAAATACACAGGTACAAAAAGAGCTTTAAGGATAAAATCCAAAAGAAATAAATAAAATAAAAATAAGTAATAATACCTGATGTATTGGAATGTATCTGAAATGTAGCCACGACACATGAGCAGAATTAAGATTTGTAGAGCATTTATGGAAAGATAAACCTAAAATCAGTTTTTGGTTTTGCTGCCATTTAGATTTAACAGTAGCTTTGTACTTCTTACCTCTAATAAGGATTTTTCTTTTTCTTTTTTAGCATCCAGATCTAAATGTTAAAACAGAAGATCTGCAAGACCAAGTGCAGATTAGAAATTTGATTTAAAAGAAGAACTCTGTTTATTTAGCATATGGCTATATTGATGGTTTGTTGGTGACCTTGTGCTTATTAAAAGATACTGCTACAAAATTTAGATGCAGTTTCCTCCAAAATGTTATCACATCTGTATTTAAATTAAGACCAGGAAACACCTGTACCAATCAGATGATCAGAGGCCGACTGATACAGTGCGAGTGTGTCACTCTCCTGAACAGACCCACTGACATAGACAAAGACCTAACTGTCTCCAACTGTGGGGTGGAACCAGTGCAGGTGAGGTGCCGACAAGCAGGTGGGTGAAAAATAAGCTGCAAAACTAACCTGAGTGACAAACCAGCGAAAGACAGTGTTTCCTGATGCTATTGCGACGACTCTCGTTCAGTTACATTTAACTTGGATCCTTTTTTTTTTTTTTTTTTTTAATGTTTGTTATAATTTCATGCTCTGAAATTTTATTTCACTCTGAAGAGCCTAAAACTGTTGCCACTATCAGGAAAACATCTATCAGCATATCAAGATCCTAACAACACCTCTGTTCACTGTTGTCTTGCCTCTCAGCATCCAGATAAGTAAGTCATGTAAAATCACATTAGCGTGCATCATAGGTGAACTGTTGACTCTCACTGTAGCAGTCGGCCTCTCTGATCATCTGATTGGTGCTTTTTTTCATTGTTTCCCTGATCTTAATTTAAACCTAGATGTGACCACATTTTGGAGGAAGCAGCATCTAAATTTTGCAACAACTTTCATTATTTCATAATCTTTTAACATGCACCAAGTAACTGGCAAATCACCATTTTAGCCACATTCTAAATAAACAGAGTTTTAGAAACTAGCAGATGTCTTTCTTTAAATCAAGTTTCGAATCTACAGTTCTTCTGTTTTCACATTTCAACCTGTGTGGTAAAAAAAAGAGAAATTTCCATATGATATGATGTTTTTAGGGAAAATGTGTGTTTGTGTATGAGTGTCATTTTTTAAAGTAAGGTAATGGTCAGATACTCTGCTAGGCCTCAATCTAAGAGGTGTAAATATGGAAGCCTCCTTTCTGTCCAGCGCATGATGCCTGGGCGCTGTACAGTGATGGTCCCACCCAGCAGCTGGAAAAAATGCAAATGTTGCTTATGCAATAAAAAGACACTGAAAAAAGAGAATTCATGGATGGGCAGCTTTGCTTAAATCCTCCAGTTTCGACAGAATGGGACTCATGAGGTGACATAATTTAGCAGGAAGTGCAAAGTCAATTCTAATGAATCAGGAGTGATTCCTGTAAAACTGAGTGGATTAATAACGCTTCTGATAAGAATCTTTTGATTGCTTTGTGTAGAACGCGTGTTCTCCTTTTTGACGGACTGTCAAAACACCCTAAGAAACCATAACATTTGAGATAGCATGTGAAATCAGCATATTCCTGTAAACAACAATGCACAATCTGTCACATAATTTATGGTTAAGAAGTAAACTATGGACATGGTTTAAACAACTGATTTGCATGTTAGTTACACTTTCATTACATAACACTGTCTTTTGTGCTGACATTTGAAGGAATTGCTTTTAATTGTCCTGGATTTTGCACAGTAGATTTTTCCACAACATGACGATCCCCATATACATTCTGTTCTTCGAGAGGTGAGTCATGTAACTCGAGGCTGCTGAGAAGACAATTACAAAACAGAAATTTGACTCCAGTGCACAAACTGTACAAACTGACTCAGCTCAAGTCTCAATATTACTTCAACACTCCTACTGATGTATTCATCCGATAGAGCTGAACGTGTAAACAATTTAAAAAAAGAAGTAAAAATAAACTAAAAATACAGTAGAGTAAATCCTTCCATGACTAAATTATGCTTAAATATGCTAAATGCATGTCAAAAACCTCCTATCTCCGTGTAAGTTCTCAGTTATCCAGTTGAGTCATAAGAGCTTGAAAAGAAGGAAGTGGCTTCACCACTGCTAGAACAGCTGGAGTAGAGTCCCTGCTCTATACTCTGCTTTATCAACGTGGACTAATAAAGCAGTGGGTACTAGCCCACTTTTAGAAACAGTGGCCGACTCCAGTGGATGCTGGTCGGGTGCTCCAACAGGAAAATGCCCCTAACCTTGGGACTGTGGAGCATGAATAACAAAAATGAAAGCATAAAACGGCTGGAAATGTTAGGATACGTTCAGTGGATGTTGCAGGTTTCGCAAGCTTCCTCGAGCACTTGGAGAAAACGAATTGGTGGAATTTTCCTCTCTGAATACAGACCTGTGGAGTCTTAATGGAAACGTACCAGAAGTAATCATCAGACATGGTGCAACCTGTGGGCGTAGTGTCAGTAGGTGGCAGTGAATGACATAAATACGAGACACGATACGGTAATTACACAGTATCACAGGACACCTGTATGAGAACAACATGGAAGGACACCACAAAGGTAAGACTTTAGGAAGTTATTCTTTATTTAGATTGAGAGCTAAATTTCACAACCAGGAAGAGTGTTAAATCACCAAGCACTCTAATAATAATAATGATGATGATGATAATAACAATGCTTTCAAATTACTGTATAAAACTCATAGCAGGGTTAATGGGTTGTGGTAGCTTTGAGTTAGTGGTGAGAATCCAGCTATTTGGTTCAAATAGGTGTGCAAAAGGCAATCATGCTTAACTAATGTCTTCCTTAATGAAATTTCATGTCAAATATCATGTTGCTACAGGCAGCTTCTTCAATGTGCTCTGTAGTGTTGGACTCTTTGAGTACTCTGAGGCCAGCTATTACAGTTCTGGGTCTTTGTTGGCATTACAGATTGTAAAATTATCAAGCCAGTGCTTTCTGCTCTCTGCTTTCTGTCTCTGATAGTTAACCCTTTAACGCCTGAACTATGAAATAAGTGCCAGGAAAGTTACTTTTTTTGATACTGGACTTTTTATTCTGACAAATGAGAGAAAAAAAAGAAAATATATAAGTTTTAATTTGTGTCATATCCACTATAGTTAAGAGATATTCTGCCAATTACTAATCTCACTTTGAGGTGCAATAATGTTCTGATCTGTTTTGGCTTTTAGTTTCCTCTTTGCCGTGTTCCAGAGAGGCTGCTTTGATTCGTCTCCTACTGGTGTCAGGGAAACAGTGTTGTTGGGAAACGGGGTTGTTGGGAAACGGGGTTGTTGGGAAACGGGGTTGTTGGGAAACGGGGTTGTTGGGAAACGGGGTTGTTGCGAAACGGGGTTGTTGGGAGACTGTTTAGGGTGTGTTTGAAAGCGGTCAGTCTCAGCACCAGCTGACGTAGGTGACTGTTTTCTGGGACCCTTTTTGGGCTTTGGAGGGCTTTCGAATGGGGTGTGGTTTAAGAACTGGATTTAAAACTTGACTAAAAAATGTGAACACAACTCTGGCTGACCGGCAATTGTTGGTGTTTTTCTGTGTTTGCGTAAAGTCTGTCGGCAGAGTTTCTGTTGGGTGTTTACCCCAACAGCCACAGCTGTGATGACTGGGTGGACCCCATACTTCACTACCCTGCAGAGCAGTGGGCATTGAACTCTAACTGGAATTTAGAAATGTAAAAATAAAAATGTTCTCTTAACTGGATTTAGAGCTTTTATAACCTTTCCTTTAGTGTATTCACCATGTTGATGTTATAATTATGCTATTATGGTTATACCAAGGTGTCATACTATTTTAATGTGGGCTGATACCTGACTCCTCTTTTCTGTGTTTGAAAGATAAAACACTCTTATCCAAATTTCTCTCAGTAAGTCAGTGTTGAAGGTAAAGTGCAGAAGTGAAATCAGCTTTAAGAGAGAAAAAATCTTACAGCAAAGCAGATTACAGAAGAAGGTCTGTGTCAACTGAACGAGGAAGTGTTCCACACTAAGAATAAAAAAAATGGGAAATTGGAAGAAAAAGATGAATTGCTAAATCATTCGTTAAGCACTTTCTTGCCAAACAATCTTTTACTTCAGCCAGCTTTGAGGAAAGCTTTGGAGAGCCTCCTTTATCTTTATCTTCTGTCATGTTTGTACGTAATTTGCATCAGCTGAGCTTTTCAAAATGTATCTAGTTTTTGAGAAAGCCACTGATGTCAGAACTCATATGATTTAATTTGTCTTTATTCAGAGGAGAAAACCAGTGATGTCCAAAGCCCGGCAGATCCAGGTCATCCAGTGAAATGTTCTCCAGTCATCATTGACAATATTCCTCTGAATGGACCCACTGTGAATGTACTCGCATCAGAGAACTTCATTCACCAGTCCATGTCCATCATTGTGGAAAATGCAATAAAAAAGGCCACAGACGTCAGAGAAAAGGTAAACAATGAATGTATGGATATGTAACTATACGACAGCAAATTCTGCTCTGTTTGACTTCGACAGTGACATGTTTGTTCCTGCTGATCAGGTTTGTGAGTGGCGCTCTCCCGAGCAGCTGAAAGAGCTGCTGGACCTCGAGCTGAGAGATGGGGGAGAGTCAGAGTCTGAGATCCTGCAGCGCTTCAAAGATGCCATCAGATACAGCGTCAAGACTAGTGAGTGTTTGAAATTTAATGAACTGAGATCCGAACACAGAGACACCACTTTAGGAAAGTGGCTTCCTGAGCTATTCTGGTGTTTCTGTAGCAGTGATGTGGAGGGACATTTAATGAACCCAGGCTACCAGATGTAAATACCAAATACCCTGCAGACAATCATCAGAACTATGGGTAGATCAGGAGATAATGGCCCCTGGGCATAAACAGGCACAAACAACACGTTCTCACTCCCAAAGCGTAATATTTGATGCTAGGTGACAAATCGTCAACATATTACACGTCTGGGCACCCAACACGTCCCTAAATGACGAGATCGGAAAAATAAGGAAACGTGAGTGCCGTTTCAATCTACACATGCTCGTTCATTTTACTTAAATTTTAACTTTCGAAAACACTATTTAACATCATTAAAGTGCTGGTTAAAGTTAGGGAGAAGGTTATGGGTAGGGTTAGGGATAAGGATAGAGTTATGGCTGGAATACATGGCTGGAACGTGTATTACTGGGGGACCATAATTCTACTGATTTCATCCATAACACTGCGCGTTGCATAAGAACGCGGAAGGTCACCTTTCACGCTCCTCAGGAAATCCGTGACAAGTCGTCGGGATGTTACGCCTCAGGCATAAGAAGCTATATGTCGTTTAGTGGTCCGTCATGCCTTTAATGTAATTTAGCACCTCTTCTACTGTTGACACCTCTTTTCTTTTATATTTCTGACATCAGTCTGCTGGAGTTTTTAATGTCTCTGTAGCTGTTTTGTGTTGGCCGAGGTTTTTTATTTCACTGGATTTTTTTGTAGTTTCTTTGGTTGTCTTTGTAGTAATTTTGCTTGTTCTTTAGTCTCTTTAAAACTCATTTTTTTTGTAATTTTTTTTTAACTCCCTTTTTGTCTCTTTATACTGTTATTCCATTTTTGAGTCAACTTAAAAAAGATGCAGAGTTGTGTTGAACTCTTGAAGATGTAAATTCTGAATGAAGAAATGACACTTTGATGTATTTTACTTACTTACTTCAGGATGTTTGATTAGCCCTCATCTGATTCTTACCTGGCCTGATTCAGCTTTTAATATTTTTTAGCTCATCCTCGTTTCTTCAACCAACTGTATGCTGGGATGGAGCCCTACTCTATGGTGGCAAGCTTCATTATTGAGGCCCTCAAGCCCAGTCTGTGAGTACTGCACTTATTTACAGCTAAATACTTTGTAGAGAAATCTTACAGGATCATTCAATATTCAGTACTGTTGTAAGATTTGGTTTGGTTTTTAACCAGGTACACATACGAGGTGGCTCCAGTCTTCACGCTGGTGGAGGAAGCTGTGTTGAAGAAGATGATGGAGCTGATTGGCTGGAAGGATGGCGGAGATGGAATCTTCAATGCAGGTATAATCGCCGACAGATAATAACAGCAGGTATACCAGAGTTGGAGAAAGAACGTCAACATATCAAGTCATGAAACTGATAAAATAAATGAGTCTATGACATCACCTCTTCTTTTAACAACACCTTGCACATTTTTTAGAAGATAGCCAATTATTGTAGTGATTCAATTCAATTCAATTCAATTTTATTTATATAGCGCCAAATCACAACATAAGTCGCCTCAAGGCGCCTCATAGATACAGAGAAAAACCCAACAATCATATGACCCCCTATGAGCAAGCACTTTGGCAACAGTGGGAAGGAAAAACTCCCTTTTAACAGGAAGAAACCTCCGGCAGAACCAGGCATGATGAAAACCAAATGCTTATACTATACTGGCTGATACAGGAGTTTAACTGCTCAACAGCTTAAAAGCTGCATGATAATGCATCCGGGGAGGGTGACAGGTTCGTATTACAGAAAAGCCAGTTTAGCAACTTCTTGTAATGAGTCAATCAGTTGTGTTATATTACGATTCTTTGAGAAATAAGGATAATCTTGGTGGTAGCATATGTCTCTGATTACGCTGCCTCTACAATTGTTAAGGTTGCCCATGCCGTGTACACAAAAGCTTCCACACCGCCACAGATTATGTGTTTTGAACTGTGTGCGCCATATTTCAGTAAAATAAAGGCTTTGATTTGTGCATCATTGCACTTTGTCACAACCTTTTTGGACACACAGTAGAATGTTAATATCTTTTTCTTAAGAAAATAAACATCTCCTACGTTTTTCCCTTCCAGGCGGTTCAATGTCCAACATATATGCTGTGAACTTAGCCAGGTACCGTTGCTGCCCTGACATAAAGGAGAACGGCCTCTCTGCAGCTCCACGCTTGGTCATGTTCACGTCACAGGAGGTACGTTTTCTAAAAGTCATTACAAAAAAAATTCTTTGACCGATTGTTTTTTTTGGCCACATTTTCTTACTTCCTAAAAGTAAATCCTAAATATAACTTGTCTCAGAAGAAGCTCTTCTCTGTCTTTTGTCTAACCCTCTTAATAAGCAAAACATTCTTTTCTGGCCTCTTTAACACAAATGAATGTTGGCATGAATGTTTTACTTGCTTGATTAAGCAGACAAATCTTGCATCTCTTGAGGGGATGCTTGCCTTGCAAATCTACCGGATTCTTTGAAGAACGGGTCGTGAGGTGAAATTAGATCTGCTTTGTACGACCGTAATTGTTGCATAATTCTTCCTTTATCTCTTTCAGTGTCATTACTCCATTTCCAAAGCAGCAGCTTTGCTGGGGATTGGCACAAAGAATGTTTACGCGATACCATCTGATGAGAGGTAAAGAGCCACTCGCACACTCCCGTCTGTTTACACCTACAGAGAGACCTGGCATTGCACGGTCCAGACTTGGTGTGGGAATACCTCATTGTGTTTCAGTGAAAATGACGCTTAGTCTGCTGGGGTAAAAATGAGTTAGTAAGCTGACTGAATGATGAGTTGCTGTGTGTGTTTTTCAGAGGGAAGATGATTCCTTCTGCTCTGGAGGAGCAAATACTGTCTGCCAAAAGTGAGGTGAGCGAGCAGTCGCTGGCTGTTGTGATGGGCTTTAATTAAAGTTACAGAATTACTGAACAAAATGTTCCTGTGCGTGTGTTCAGGGTGCAGTTCCCTTCATGGTAAACGCCACCGCAGGAACCACAGTGCTCGGAGCGTTTGATCCCATCGATGTAATTGCCGACATCTGTGAGAAGCACAACCTGTGGCTGCATGTGGATGTGAGCCCTATGATTAATTAATCAATTTATTTATTTCCTGTAACCATGTCTGACAATCAGCTCTTCTTATTATAATATTCTCTTTTTTCCTCAGGCATGTTGGGGAGGAGCAGCTCTGGTGTCCAGCAAGCATAAACACCTGTTAAAGGGCATCCACAGGTAAACAGGCAGCTGTACGGATGAAGGCATCATTGCCTCTTAGTAAAGTGAAATGCTGATCGTTTCCTGTTGTAACCTCTCCTCCTGCTTTGTGGTTTTGATCAGAGCCGACTCTGTTGCCTGGAACCCTCATAAGATGCTGATGGCATGTCTGCAGTGCTCGGCTTTCATGGTCAGAGACAAAACGGTAAGCATGAATAATCCTCATCAACAGACTCCTCATCTGTGGTCCAGAAACAGCACATGTGACTGTGGCTTCTTACATTTTCAGCCTCTTTACGGCTCCATTTAGTCAGGCTAAATCTTTGACAGGAAAAAAGTGATAAATTATAACAAGCTTGTCACTACTTGTGTGTTAGCTACACAAGTTAGAAAGAAAACTTTAACATTCAACTACACAAAAGGTCAGTTGAATGTTAGGTTTGGCTCCCACTCACGTCTCTCAAGGCCTGCAAATTCACACCATCGTTAATCTCTCACTGGGCTCTTGTGCTCTTTCTGTTAACAGAAATTCAAACTGGAAATGTAGAGTTTACCATTCCAGACAATAATTGTACTCTTTATGTGTCCGGACCCATCTTCATTTTTACATAAGCCATACACCCTATATACATACATACGTATATATTGGTTGTTGTTGTTGTTGTTTTAACTGAGTTATGTTTGGACATTGCTTCATATGTAATTATTAGGGGTGCAACGATATTCGTATCGATATTGAACCGTTCGATACAGTGCTTTCGGTTC
>NW_005187526.1:1557186-1571157 GCF_000239375.1 Pundamilia nyererei
TCGAGCCTATACAGCTTGGAGTAAGACAACATGCATGAAGAGGATGATGTGGACAAAATACTCATTTGCCTAATAATTCTGCACTCCCTGTATATAAACAGTGGAGCATTAGACAGCTATGTGCTTCAGCACAGTCATTCAGCAGAGCTTTGGGCCTGGGGTGGACCTGCCAGTACAGTTCACTGCAGACTAGTTCTCTTGTAGTTCCACATTTTGGATTTATATATAATGCTAAATGCTCGCATAAAGGCCTAGTTGCATTATGGTGTCAACATGTGTAGGCTTACACTTTTTCCAAACTGATTACGAATCACTGAAGGAAAAACAACTATAAACAGAGTAAAAGGTAACATTCAGTACAGTGCAAAATACCCATCATTATCTAGCCTTGTGCAGACTACAAGTCCTGGTTTCCTGTGTTTCTTGTGCTGACATAAATAAAAAAAGGTTCTCCGACTGATATACCAGAGTCTATTACCTCCTGTTAAAATATAAAATCACTCTATATAACTCATCTGTGTCCTTGTGCTCCCTCAGAGTCTCCTGCAGCGCTGCCACTCTGCACGGGCCTCTTATCTCTTCCAGCAGGACAAGTTCTACGATGTCAGCTACGACACGGGGGACAAGTCGGTGCAGTGTAGCAGGAAGCCAGATGCTTTCAAAATCTGGCTCATGTGGAAGGCTTTGGGAAGCAAAGAGCTGGAGCAGAGGGTGGACAGAGCCCTCGCCATGGCAAGGTCAGTCTGAGGAACCATGGGCTGCAGATAAATATCACAGTGACCGCATGGCAATATTTACTAAATCAGCTCATCACAGAAATAGGAACCAAAAATGTATGTAGTGGTCCTTCACACCACAGAAGTATTGCTCATTCATGGAATACAGGCTTAGCAGCATAAATTACAGAAAAATAGACCCAGCAGTGCTTCATGCACAGAGACTGAGGACTGCTGTGAACTAACTGCTCTAACTTTAACTGACAAAATGAAACTATGTGCACGACTGTGGGGACTAAGCTGGTGCACAGTGCACTCTAGTGGCCATTTCTGTGAATGACCTCAGTAATAAGCAAAAATGTGGAATGGCATTATTATCATTTCTGTTTAATTTCAATAAAATAAAAATAATAAAAATGCAAAATATGCAGTAACATTATAATAAATTACTTAATTAATGAAAAATATTACTCTTTTTAAAATGATTGGCTAGCACACGATACAACCCCTAGGCTATATAGTGCATTCTCAATGCATTTTACAGATATATTTGCTTTAATAAATCAAAAATATCTAGTTAATTATCGATATGAAAGACTAATGATTGAATTAAAAAAACAGTTACTTTATTATTAACCCCAATTCTGAACATATTGTGATAAATGCAAAGACTTTCCCTATGACAGCTGGGACAGGCTCCACTCCTAAGACTAAGTATTATTATGGCTTGTATGTTGAGCGGTGGAAATGATGATATAAATCTGTGCTGCGATCTGAAGCTAAATTTTCTTCATCACAGATATCTGGCAGAAGAGATCAAGAAAAGAGAAGGATTCCGTCTGCTGATGGAAGTAAGTTAATTCACACTAAACCACTAAATTTCATGTCATTACGAACTATGAAAAGAAGCATTTCATTCATGTTTTTATTTATTTATAGAAGTGCATACATCTCAATTTTATATCTCTACAGCCTGAATATGCAAATATTTGCTTCTGGTACATTCCACCCAGCTTGCAAACCCTTCCAGATGGCCCTGAGCTCTGGGAAAAGCTCCACAAAGTAAGTCGTTAACCACCTAAAAGTGACATTCTAAAATTTGACGATGACCAAATCCTCCCGTGTGTTTTGTGCCAGTCATTGCAGTGTTTCCTCCCTCCTCCTGCAGGTGGCACCTGTGATCAAAGAGCGCATGATGAAGAAGGGCAGCATGATGGTGGGCTACCAGCCACACGGAGAAAAGGCCAACTTCTTCAGGATGATCATCATCAGTCCTCAGGTCAGCAGGCAGGACATGGACTTTGTCCTGGATGAGATCAACAATCTGGGAAAGGACTTGTGATGACTCTCCAGCTTTGCACATCAGGGGCAGGCTTGTTGAGAACAGGGCCGGTTTTACCACCACCATTATGGAGCCCCCTCCACCTTTCAGTTTTCACTTCCTTTTGTTGTTTACAATAAATTTATTTAATCTATTTAAATGTAAGTAAGGCAGGGAAGTGATATAACGACAGGGGCAGAGATGTATGTTTGTTTGCCTGCTACCTGATTTCCTCTTGATTAATTTTTATGCCACAGTTTTTATATGTGAGAGTGACATGCTGTTTTTCTTTTTATTAAAGTCCCAAAACTGATTTCACTCATCAATTTGTGAATGGCTCATTAATCCGCTAGCTTGCACTAAGAGTGCTCACATAATCCAACAAAGATGTGTTAATGTTTTACCAGAACACAGCAGCTGGTCAGCAGAGGCCCCACACAATCACATGCATTCATGTTTATCTCGCTAAGTGAGCATATCTTTGTAGATGCCAGTGACCTAAAATCCTTTGTGACTCTGCAGAAGTTCATAATGGAAGCAGCAGCTGGCAGCAGGGTATTTAAGTCAACATCAG
Source organism: Pundamilia nyererei (assembly GCF_000239375.1). Lineage (NCBI taxonomy): Eukaryota > Metazoa > Chordata > Actinopteri > Cichliformes > Cichlidae > Pundamilia > Pundamilia nyererei. The sequence continues at coordinate 1,559,798 of NW_005187526.1, forward strand.
AGAAATACCCCAGCGAACTTGAAATAAAGTATCTTAGCTGGCTTCTTTTCACAAATAAATGAATCTTTATGCAGGGCCCAGAATGAAAGGAAGACAAAAGCAAACAGAGATAGCAGACAAAATATATCTACACACACATATATGTATTGTATGTAGAATGTATGACATGCTGGTGGTGGTGTGTGAAAAATATCCACAAACAAATGCAACCAAAGCCACAAAAACGACAGATAATAGAATAATTATTAAAATAAAACTTCAGTCTCTGTGGTAATGTGCCACTAACAACTGGTCAAGTATCACATCCATGCCTTTTCCAGACTCATACAGTAAATGCATCACACACATTGATGTAACCAGATTCTTACCCTGGATGGCATTACCTTGGCCTCCAGTAACACTGCGAGGAACCTTGGAGTCATTTTTGACCAGGACATGTCCTTCAATGCACAAGTTAAACAAATATGTAAGACTGTGTTCTTCCATTTGTGCAACATCTCTAAAGTTAGAAATATCCTGTCTCAGAGTGACGCTGAAAAGCTAGTTCATGCATTTATTACTTCCAGGCTGGACGACTGCAATTCATTATTATCAGGATGTCCTCAAAACTCCCTGAAGCCTTCAGTTGATCCAAAATGCTGCAGCAAGAGTCCTGACAGGGACTAGAAAGAGAGAGCAGATTTCTCCTGTACTGGCTTCCCTTCATTGGCTTCCTGTTAAATCCAGAATTGAATTCAAAATCCTGCTCCTCACATACAAGGTCTTGAATAATCAGGCCGCATCTTATCTTGATGGCCTTATAGTACCATATCACCCCATTAGAGCACTTCGCTCTCGCACTGCAGGCTTACTTGTTTCCCCCGTCCCCCCAGAGTATTTAAAAGTAGAATGGGAGGGAGAGCCTTCAGTTTTCAGGCCCCTCTTCTGTGGAACCAGCTTCCAGTTTGAATTCAGGAGACAGACACTATCTCTACTTTTAAGATTAGGCTTAACACTTTCCTTTTCGCTAAAGCATATAGTTAGGGCTGGACCAGGTGACCCTGAATCCTCCCTTAGTTATGCTGCAATAGGTGTGAGCTGCCGGGGGATTCCCATGATGTACTGAGTGTTTCTTCTTCAGTCGCCTTTCTCACTCACTATGACCTCTCTGCAATGAATTACACTTGTTATTAATCTCTGGCTCTCTTCCACAGCATGTCTTTTATTCTGTCTTCCTTTCTTTCTAACTTAACCCTAACCGGTCGCAGCAGATGGCCCCGCCCCTCCCTGAGCCTGGTTCTGCTGGAGGTTTCTTCCTGTTAAAAGGGAGTTTTTCCTTCCCACTGTTGCCAAAGTGCTTGTTCATAGGGGGTCATATGATTGTTGTTTTTTTCTCTGTATGCATTATTGTAGGGTCTACCTTACAATATAAAGCACCTTGAGGCAACTGCTGTTGTGATTTGGTGCCGTATAAATAAAATTGAATTGAATTAAATTCACATTGACTTTTCACCTTCTAAGAAATATAAGTGTTTCCTCATTTTATCCTACTAAATATTTGTGTGAATAATTACTACATAGGTTGATCTTGTTTTATGACCAAAGCTGCACTTTGTGGGTTTACAGTGACCCTGATGTTTCATGCTAAAATTGAAGAAATTTCCCTCAAAGTATCTTTGACACCATGTCATGTTCACAAGAATGGGATGGAAAACATGAAGCATTTGGCTGTTACTGGCCTGCATAACAATGCATAACATAATTATTCAGGGAGCGAAAACACATGGGCATTACTGAAAGACAAATATATATTTAGATAAAACAAAACAAAACACAAATGTTATACAGCGTGTGGAATTCTGACATTTATTTTAGTTGTCTGGTTGGTATTTACAGATGAAATATTTACAGATAATCAGACATCTTTGTTATTAAGTTGCATCACTCATCTGATAGTGCTGTGAAAATTCCTGACAGATCCATCTGTGCCATAGGAAGGCTCTTTGCATACGCCGATCATTAATCACAAGTCCTTTCCCAGATTATGGATCTCATCCAGGACAAAGTCCAGGTCCTGCCTGCTGACCTGAGGACTGATCACAACCATCCTGAAGAAGTTGGCTTTTTCTCCAAGAGGCTGGTAGCCTGTCATCATGCTGCCTGTCTTCATCATTCGCTGTTTCACCACTGGGGCCACCTAGAGGAGCAGGGTAGAAACTGCAGTGACTTTTTACTCCATATTAATGTACCAAAAGCCGGCAGCAGTGTGGGAGAGGGTCACACTTTTCTTGTTTATCACAATAGAATTCATGCATTTGCCAAACTAAAACTGAATAATCTCTTCATGTCAGCATTAGAATACATTAAAATAACCCTCTGCAGTGATGAACTCCTTACAGTGTGGAGCTTCTTCCAGAGCTCAGGACTCTCGGGAAGGTTCCTCAGGCTTGGCGGAAGGTACCAGAAGCAAACATTTGCAAATTCAGGCTGCAGAGAAAAACAGTTTAAATAATACTGCCTTAAAGATAGAAATGAAGGTTAGCTTTAGGGGTTTAGTTTCAAGTCATGTATGAATATGCAAGTACGTACTTCCAGCACAAGACGGAAACCTTCTCTTTTCTTGATCTCCTCTGCAAGATACCTACAATTGCATCACGTCAGGTTTCAGTGTTCAGTTTAAAAAAGAGACAGAAATCAAAATGTCTTCTTGATTGATCTGAAATTTTAATATTACAATGAAACGTGGTTGCACTGCCTTCTACATTAAGGAAACTGGGAAAACTGTACTTGTTATCAGCAGTCATGGCTGTGAGACAGTAAACGTAAAAGTTAAATATAACTTTACTGTGAAGGACAACTGATAATTTCTATTTGCCCACACTGACCTTGCCATGGCGAGGGCTCTGTCCACCCTCTGCTCCAGCTCTCTGCTTCCCAAAGCCTTCCACATGAGCCAGAACTTGAAGGCGTCTGGCTTCCTGCTGCACTGCACCGACTTGTCCCCCGTGTCGTAGCTGACATCGTAGAACTTGTCCTGCTGGAAGAGATAAGAGGCCCGAGCAGAGTGGCAGCGCTGCAGGAGACTCTGAGGGAGCAGAGTGAGGAAGACTTAACATGAAAAAAGAAATTTCATCTCTTGTGATTATACTGAAATGAAAACACAGGATAGAGGATGTGAAGGGCATCTGTCCCAGCTGAACACCTGACTTGATGTGGCACATCATTGTGGATCATTGGGACATTGCTGTCACTCTTGCTGGTTTTACTGGTGGTATTCATTTTTTCATTTAGCAAATATGACTTATCAGACTTATCAGACTCACCGTTTTGTCTCTGACCAGGAAAGCAGAGCACTGCAGAGAGGCCATCAGCATCTTGTGAGGGTTCCAAGCAACAGAGTCAACTCTTTATCAAACAAATGAAAGATGACAGAGCGAGGTTACATTCCACCTTAGTAGGCTGCAGTTCTACAAGTTTACGTTCTTCTTTGAAGCCCAAATTTACCAGTAACAGAAAAGTTGGTTTGCAGATGTATAGATAGTATGTCTTGATCTTTTGATAAAGAACGAAAATCACAAGATAAAATTATAGGGACTACAATAAAAATCTGCACGATTAAATGACAACGCTTACTTGTAGAAATTAAAATATATTTCTATGTATTATACAGAGAGTTGCAGTTGTGTGTCACGCTGAAAAAAATCAGCTACTACATTGTATGTTTAGGGGGATTTGTACGTAGTGTTTACCTGTGGATGCCCTTTAACAAGTGTTTATGCTTCTTAGACATGATAGCTGCTCCTCCCCAACATGCCTGAGCACAGACAGACAGAAGAGGAAAGTACTGATGAGCAACGCTGAGCGACAGGAGGGATTAAATGAACGACTTGATTAAATAATGAGCTCACATCCACATGTAGCCACAAGTTGTGCTTCTCACAGATGTCAGCAATTTCGTCGATGGGATCGAAGGCTCCGAGCACCGTGGTTCCTGCGGTGGCGTTTACCATGAAGGGAACTGCACCCTGTGCACACAGAATGAGATATTATCCTTTGGCTCATTTCCCATTTCAAGACTCTTTGTATGGTAGCTCAGGAAAATAAGATGGTTGACTAACCTCACTTTTTGCCAACTTTATTTTCTCCTCAAGGGCTGAGGGAATCATCCTTCCTCTGAAAACGACACGAGACAACCTCAATTCAGTCACTCTACTCTGTCTCTCTGCATTCATAGATTATCAGGAATTTTAAAGAAAAAAGGAAAGTGCGTGAAACAGACAGTGCACCTCTCATCAGTTGGGACAGTATAAACATTCTTCGTGCCGATCCCCATTAAAGCTGCTCCTTTGGAAATGGAGTAATGACACTGAAAGAGATTAAGCAAGAGTTTGTCAGTAAATATGCATGCCTGTGCTGGTTGCCGGCTTCCACAACCACACCAAATACTTCCAGATAACTCATGGGTTTTATTTTAATGTTTCCTAATGAATTACTCTTTAATCTTGAATGAAGCAAGGAAACCGTTTACTTCAGTTAATATTTGTATGAAACAGGCTACAGTATCACTGCTTTCCAGCATTAAACTTGTGCATTCAGCTCAGTTTGTTTGTATTTCTAAAGGACCGAATCACAATAGTTGCTTCAAGGTGCTTTACATGTACATTCCCTACAATATTTCAGAGAAAACCCCAACAATCATATGACCCCCTATGAGCAAGGCAAAGAAAAACTCCCTTTTAACAGGAAGAAACCTCAGAAAGAACCAGGTTCAGGTTAAGGGAGGGGTGGTCATCTATGTGATCTATGTGTTGGAGGTAAGTTATACTGAGTATTATTATATTGCTTGTTTGTAGTGAATCTTATGCAGGCAGTGATATCTTTTCTGGAAAACCAGCTAATAACACTCTAGGCTTACCCTAATTCTAATCCACACTTACCTCCTGGGACGTTAATATGACCAGTCGTGGAGCAGAAAACATGCCAACCTCTTTGAAATCTGGGCAGTAGCGGTACCTGGCCAAGTTCACAGCATATATGTTGGACAATGAGCCACCTGAAAGGTAATTGTCCCAAGATGACTTTACTTGTTAAGATAAAGATCTTTCTTGATTTCAAACATCCCATTTATTGATGTCCAGTTGGACACACAAGTATAAAGTTGAGTGTACCTGGGTTAAAGATTCCATCACCTCCTTCTTCCCAGCCAATCACCTTGATCATCTTCCTGAGCACAGCATCCTCCATTAAGGTAAACACTGGAGCCACCTCATATGTGTACCTGACGAAAACCACATATGCGTATGATTTAATGTGTAGTGTAGTTCCTGACAGAGCAGTGGACAGCATAAATATCTCCATGTGTGACTTACAGGTTTACAGTAAGTTGTTTGACTCACAGATTGGTTTTGACTGCTTCAGCAATGAAGCTTGCCACCATAGAGTAGGGCTCCATCCCTGCGTACAGCTGATTGAAGAAACGGGGATGACCTACAGAGATGGGACAGAAATACAGTACACAGCTAGGATCATATACTAACTATTAGTGTGGCTTTCCTTTTAATTTGATAACATTTGTGCTGAATCATACACTTCATATTGGTGCAATGCAAATTTGTGTCACAGTCACTCAGTATGCAAGCACATCGATGAACAATTATGTATCTGGCTGTCAGGAGACCTACTTAGAGGCTCCTCTGATCTTGAAATTTGGGAAGTCGTCAAATTTGTCAGATCTTAACACTTTCTCCTCTTAAATTTTAAATCCAAGAGCATTGCATATAGACAGCTTACATCAAATCTGTCTGTAGAGCCCAGAGATATTCATTTTGTCTTCAGTTACTGACTGATTGTGCTTTTTCATGTCCTGTAAACTGGGGCATTGAACAGATTGCTTCATTGAGCACTGATGCTTATTATTACACAATCAGGTATATATTGCATGGCATATGGCTTGTGGGAAACAGAAGAAGCACCAAAAGTGAAGCTGTCATCATTAGAAATCAGTATGACAAATTGTAAAGGCAAGAAAATGTTTAGTTCAAATTTATGTTCAGTTCAAGTTTACAATAAGAGTTCTGGTTTGTTTCTTTTTCGTTTGGGCACATCATGTTAGTTGTTTTTCCTCCAAAGCAGGTGCTTAAAAATGCACATAACATAAATACACACCGTTATATACTGTAGGCAGTCGCTGAAAGTTATGAACACTCACTGGTCTTGACACTATATCTGATGGCATCTCTGCATCTCTGCAAGATCTCAGACTCCGGCTCTCCTCTGTCTCTCAGCTCGAGGTCCAGCAGCTTCTTCAGCTGCTCGGGGGAGTGCCACTCACAAACCTGGAAAACAGGCACAGAGGTGTCACTGTCAAGGTCAACCAATAACCATACTTAAAGCATATTTTACACTATCCACCATCTAAAGAGACAAAACTAAAAAAAAGCATGTTAAATATAAATTAAATATAAATATATATACATATAATTTGATTACTTTAGACAGAAACAAACAATATAATTATAACTTTAAGATTCAGTTCTGTTGTTAATGTTTTTTAAATGCTGCTGATTTTAAATGCAACCACTAACCAGTGCTTTTCCTTATTGTTGGTCATTTACATACTGTTACAGTGATGGATGTTTATATTAAATATAACTACAGTGGCAGCTCACCGCTTTGTCTTTGTTCTGTATGACGGGTCGATGTCTTTAAAATGTGAGAACACCAACCTTTGTTAGGGAGGGCCAGCCAATCACAGGTAAGTTGGTCTATAATATATATGGTTTAACAAGTAAACAAAAACAAGCTAATACAGCTCAAACTTAAGGGCTGTGCCAAAGCACGGTGTAAGATAAAATAATCAAGGATTTTATAATCCCCTGCAATTAAATGGAATTTGAATGAATAATTAAAATGTAATTATATTTTCATGCAAATTCGCAAATACTTAAATGTAGGTACACTATAATAAATATGTCAGGTTGCTACACGAAACAAAGAATATTTAAACTGTAAGTAAGTGTATGTAGTCTTTAAATAGTCATAATTAATTTTAGGTGGTGCATGTGTAATTTTAAGTCTTGCATAGCTTCAGGTGTGTTACAGCAAGTGTAACAAATTATTATAATCCTTTTAAGTACTGCCAAGCGAATTTCTTGGTAATTTTTTGGAATAACATCATGCATTGTAAGTGCGCTGCACTTTCCTGTAAACTCCTTTTGAAATTCAAATGTTTGCTGTGAGGCAACAGTGCTAATCATCCCCACACCACCGTGCTGCCATCCATCCGTGTAAAATTACTTACACTATAACTGTTTCTTGTAAAAAACAAACTTGTTATCCCCTTATTCTAGAGTGCCAACTTTTAAATATTTATAGGTAAATATAATTGCACTGTACTTTCAAAGAAAGTAGTTGGAATTCCATGTTTTAAATCCATTTTAAATACCCTGGATTTCAAATAATAAATAAATACAACAATGCGTTACCTTCTCTTGGACGTTAGTGGCCTTCTTCACTGCCTCGTCCACAATGATTTCCATTGCTTGTCTGATAAAGGACTCTGCTATTTGTTCATCTGCAGTGGAGCTGCTCACATCAAAGCTGCCAGCTGGAGAACATTTTTCAGGTTGTGCCACAGGGGCCTGGCTTTCGCAGGACTTCACACCTTAAAAGAAAAAAGAAAAATTTTTTTGTCCCCTTGTTGCATAAAATAAAAGAAAGGAACAACACATGTCACTTCATTACCCAGTCCTGCTTCTAGTTTCTTAATTTTCCCTCTGATTCCAACGATTTCTTGATTCACTTCAAATTCATTTCGAGGCATTAAGATCATGAATGAAAGAAACAGCTTTCATGTGATGGCAGCTTTATACATTTGTGATTTTACACAAATGTTACTTCCAGTTTAATGTTGCATAATTATCATAAAAAAATAAAGCAGCTGCATAAATGCACATATTTGGCAGGATCCATCTGCTCTGCCCTTCTAAATGCACATGTGGGGAACCAAAAAGGCAGAGAGAGCACAGAAAACATGAAAAGAAGGAACAGTGGAGGGAGGTGGGTTTGCAAAGCAGCATGTCGAGGCAGCAGCGACTCCATGCAGGTTGGAGCAGCATAAATAGCACACACCATATCTAATTTGCCAATAGGATGCACATAACATATCAGCCGAGTCATCAGATAATGTGGGCTGGCATTGAGATGAGCTGATAGGCTGATTGCAGCCCTTCCTGACTCTGCGGATTGCTTGAACTAACCCTGTGCTCAAGCGTCACCTGCCACTTAACTGTACTTTACGTTACCTTTTCCCTGTGTAAGTGTAACTTTAAAATCTCACTGTGCTATGCCCTCTCATGTCTTGTCATATCTTTCTTGCACTCTTCTGGCATGATTGTCCAAGTTGTCACCTGACCTCTGAGCTGACTGACCTCTGGCCTTGTCAGTTATGGCAACAGTCCAAATTGTAGGACTTAATGAACTCAGTCACCCTCAAAACAAGCTGCTGCTTATCTTTTGAACTCCATTCCAGTAATTCAATTAAAGACAAATGTTACTTTTCATTTTGAAAAGAACAATTTCAAATTCAGTTTTTTTTCCTTTTAGCGTTGTCTCAAGGCCGGGCTATTTCCAGCAGATACAGAGCAGTGCAGAGAGATAACAAATAGAATATTTAAAGGTCTTTAAAGCGACAAGTTTAGATGTGTGGAAGGCTTTCTGAGGAACTGAGTTAAAGAATTCAAAATCCTTTTTTACTTTTTAAAATGTTTTTCCTTCCCTCTGAGTGTTGTTCCAAAATTTGATGAGGTTATCAAGCTCAAAACATCATTTTTAGTTGTTATTCTTGCAGGAATACTGATTGATTTCTACTGTGCATGAATAAAATATAAAGAATAAAAATACAAAATGACTTTAAACATATCAGAGCATTACATTTATGAAAGAATATAATTTATAGCGCCTAAAAAGATGCAGCATGTGATAGTTTGTGCTAAATGAAGTGCATATAACATAAGTGTTATAAGTGATCTTTTGCAAACTAAACTAAAAGTTCCACTGAAAAAGTCTTACCATTAATGTGTCTCTCCATATTTGATGAAATTTCCCAGCTGTGATGCTGCCTTATTTTGTGCCTCTTCTTTATTGCACATTACCACTAAGCCGTCCTATTTATACACAGAAGGACGGACTCTTCTGATGTCATGGAATTTCCCAGATCTGGGTTTGGATGCACAGCAATCAGTAACATCTGCACCACTACACAAACTTACCAGCTAATACCACTGATAGTTATGCTGACTTATGTTTTTACTGTACCTTACTGTTCTTTGATTGGAGGTTAAAAAAGAAACCCTGCATAATGCAGCTGTACAGTTATGGCCGTGAAACACAGAAATAGACGTGCAAAAGTGCATCAAAGAGAAGTGCAATTGATCTCAAGGTTGTGTAACAAACGTTTAGGTAGCTGCATGCAGCTGAGCACCACCAAACTGCTGGACTGAACATTGTCCTTTTACCCCTGTTGTGGAAAATTACTGAAACTGCCCTTACTGTGGAAAGTTACAGAATCTCTCAATTTCGGTTATGTGGTGTATTTTATTGATAGCTAAAAAAACCCCAAAAAACATAATTAAATGCATGAGCTTCAGCAATTAGCAACAGCAAAAAAAGCAAAATGATGTGCACAAAAAGTCCTAGACAGGACATGAGAAGGAGTATTTTTTGTGTGTGTTGGAAAAGGACTCCAAGTGGTTAATCTTTACCTTAAAATATAATGAAAACACATTTCTGGCCAAGGTGGCGTGTGCATTACAAGGATGCTCAGAAGTGGCAGAAACAGCGATGATTATAACTAGGATGATAATGACAGTTACAGAATGCATTCGCTTCAACTGGGTTGACAAATGAAGCCAAAAACTGCACTTCCTCAAGCTGCCACTTGAGGATTGCTCCAATGAGTCAGTCCCTGTGGACTCACACAATGGCCAACTTTACAGCATTAAACAGCACGTTTACAGCGTGTATGGACAACCTCTCCTTCATAGAAACTGTAAGGCGGGTGAAAAGAAATCATCACAGAGTCATACTGATAAGGCCTTCAGTTAAGCCTGCGGCTCCTTTGATTGACAGGTGTTCCAGCACTGGCAGTTGTAACCCATGGTGTTTCACTCCTTCTAAATCAAGTCACTGATGTGGACGTCTCAACCATGTTTGTGGCGTTGGCGCCTTTTGGATAATTTTTAATGGGAGTTTTGGTGAGCAGCATTCTAGTATTTTATTAGTCTGTTACTTAGCATTATATCCTGCCGGGCATGCATTGAGTTGGATCCATGCATAGCAAAAGTCCAGCAGCAGTTTTTTTCCCTTTAACCTCTTGCCTTTATCAGACAGCTGATTTGGGAAAAAAAATCATTAAAGAATGATAAAGTTCATACAGTTTGTAACCCTTACCCATTATTGAACCTACATGCAACGTGGAGCAGTTGAGCAATAAAGCCCTGCAGCTTTAGTACAGCACTGTAACAGGTTTATGCTGCTGCAGACCCACAACCATCCTGAATCCTCTGCTACTGATTTATTGCCTTCCTAGAGAGAAGGAGGGGCTTCTTAGAAACTGGAGCCTTCATCTTAGAGATAAGATAAGAAATAAGCGGCATCAATATCCCTTAACGCAATCCAGAGACAAAGTTTTAAATGGAAAAGATTGATTTATCATTAACTATTAATTATAGTCCTGGGAGCTCATGCAAAAATGTAAAATGCCATTTACTTTTTAACCCTCTCAGGCTCAAATTAAACCTTTTGTTGCTAATGCACAACCAAGTCCTGCAGTGGTACTTCTGAGTAAAAAAACTCATAAAATATGTATGTGGGGTAGTCAGGTTGTTAGTTTTTAATTGTTGCAAATCTGCAACGCCTGCCTTGAGAGGGTTAAAAAATGTTTCCAAACACACTGATCCTGTTAAAAAAGTGTCCACAGCTGTTTTGCCACTTTGTTGGCTGCAGTCTCATCTATTTTTCATCTTTTTTCGTTTTGCACTTCTCTTTGTCTTCATGACTGTTAGGACCTCCAAGCCTGTAGTTATGTCTTTAAGTCTGACATCATTAGCCATGTCTGGGCCCAAACTCCGCTGCAGGTCCCTAAGTCAAATGATCATTGCAGCATTACTGAGAGTTGAAAAACTGTCTAAATTCTTTCATCTGTAGCAAAATGATCAGTGTGGCTGCTCTACCAGGTGTAACAATCCGGTCGTAAAGTCTGACGTCACTAGCCGCGTCTGGGCCTAAACTCCGCTGCAGGTCCATATATCAAACGATCACTATGGCATTACTGAGAGTTGAAAAACTGTCTAAAGTCTTCCATCTTTAATAAAATGATCAGC
>NW_005187526.1:1572619-1594384 GCF_000239375.1 Pundamilia nyererei
TTGGAGGTCTTTCTTTCTTTTACCTTTCTTTGTCAGGTATGTCGGATTTGTGTTGGTGTTTTTCTTTTAATCTTATGTCAAATATGTTCCATGTAAGTTCATCCTTTATGTTTAATGTAAAAATAAATGCAGCCCTTTTCCTGTGGGAGAGGAGCTGGAGCGGCAAGTTATTTACTTGGAGGTCTTTCTTTCTTTTACCTTTCTTTGTCAGACACAACGCAAGAACTGTTATGTTTATTGCTATTTTCTGTTATTACTTGCACATCATTAAGGTAATAATACTTCTTTGCTTTTACTTAGAATTATGACTGCAGGTCATATGTGCATATGGGCCAGTTGGGTAAACCAGCTTTCTCACCGAGACAGACTCATGAACTAGCCACTGTGAAGCCACTCTCTAGAATACCACTTTCACAGGGACTCAAGTAAGCTAGGGGCTAAGGCGTCCCCCAAAGTTCACATTTAAACGTTGTCATTTTTTGTCTAGATGCTAGTGTTAATAATTATTTTAGTTGTTTTTCTCAGCTTACTCCTACAGGATTATCCTGTGAGCAACCTCTGTGCCGTGCAATGGTATAAATAGGAATTTGAACGTGTCTCCTTTAATTGACTCTGGTGGAACGCATTTTAAGGTTTCAGTGTTTGATCACTGCCATGTTGGTATTTAGAGCCACAGGTGACAAGCTTTGACAAAGAGGGTGGAGTTTCATTGGCAATCTTGGATAACGAGGTGTATCCACAGATCTGGGTACATCCCAAAAGCACAGCTAGTTGCTAGTTATGCTGAGCAATAGACAGATTAAAGGGCAGAATTTTACTCACTAAAACTGGAGCACAAACCTTTCTATCTGTCACACAATCCATTTGCATCACCATCATCATAAGTGTCTCAAAATAATATAGTTAAAGCCTAGAAGACAACTGCTGGCTATAGCAGGCATCCACCTGTATATCAGCGTGCTTATGTTCCTAAAATTAAGCCTTAATGAAGTTTAAGTAAGTCATTAGATTTCACCCACTGTAAATTTGTTTAAAGAGGAAAATAGCTATTTTTGTATGAGGCTGCAAATACTCTTGGTTCTGCTGGATATTTAAAGTGTGGGAATCCATGGAGATGACTCTTTCAGAGGTAATGCAGTTCTTGCATTTCTGCTGCAGAGGATGCAGCTTGGATAAACTGTAGCAGATTTGACTGTTGCAGTGGGATGAAACTATCTATCAAATTGTTGCTTGCGGATCTGCAAGATTTCAACCCATTACGGTGTAGTGTGTTAGCAATGGTGTTCCTACTGACTGTGGCCCCAGATACCTTGATATTAATAACATGCTCCTCCCATTTTGAGCTGACCCACCAGCTTTCTTGTGACCGTTTGCACCTCATCGCTGTAGCGGTGGTTTGATCCCTGTGTGCTCCAGTCTCCATTCCAAACATCCTTGGGCGAGATACTAACCCTAAGTTGCTCTCCAATGGATTAATTGAAATATGAATGTGTGTGACAGAAAGCTATTTGAGTGCTCCGGAAGTGTAGTGAAGTGCTGTATAAGAACCAGTTCTTTCATCATTTACCCATGAGGCATGGAGTTCTAGACAGACAACGACTGATATTTCTTCCATTTCTGAATAACTGCCCCAACAGTTGTCACCTTCTCACCAAGCTTCTTGCTGATGCAGCCTTGTGCAGGTCTACAGTCTTGTCCCAGACATGCCACCTTTGTCATGTTTCGGCTGTGTGGCAGGCAGGGATTGGACCCAAACGCAAACTCATGGGGACAGAACTTGAACTCAAAAGCACAGCTTTATTGCTGGAAAATAGAACACAAGCAATACAAAACTAAACTGGGAAAAGCTAATTATAACACATACAAGAAGACACGGGGAGAATCTCACACACAGCATGAGGGACGACACAACACTGACTAAGAGAAACACAGGGTTTAAATACACTGGGGAGTAACGAGGGGAATGAGACACAGAAGGAGGGCACAGCTGGGAGAAATCAGGACTGACGAGACAAGCAAAGCAGGACACATTCACATAAGACACGGACCTTCAAAGTAAAACAGGAAGGATCACACAGAGACGAGAACTTGACAGTGGAGACAGCAACTAAGAAACAGAGACATAAACCATAAGGCAGAGGACTCTAAGAACCGAGAGACACAGAGGGGAACTCAAACATGCAGACACAGACTTACACAGAACAAAGGGGACACAGAGAAACGTGAAGGGCAAGGGATCGAAACTAGAATCCATAGAATAACTCACACAAGTACAATAATACAAACATCACAAAGAACTAAAAACGCTGGGTCAGGAGACCCAGGACCGTGACAACCTTAGGACACAGCCAATCTGTCTGAGCCAGAATTCTGGCTGGGTTGTAAGGGATCAAATACTCAATTCATAACTTTGAGTTTTTTTGTGGAATTTTGGTTTATCTCCTCCCATTAAAATGAACACTAAGAGAGACTGTTCTTTTCTTTGTAACTAAGCAGACTTACAAATTCAACATACTTATTTCTCCAACTGTATGTATCTGTAAATGATGAGTTCTGTTGTGCACATTCATGCCATACACACATGAATACAGCATAAACTCCAACTGCACAATCTGACTACAGTTGGTATTATGATGACACTTAATGCATGTTTGGCTCTTTATTCTCTTTATATCCTCTTGATATATCTCATTAATCCCACTTTCTGTAGATGAGTTGGCATTTCGACATTTAAGCCCAAAGCTTAGAGATGCAGTGTGACAGAAGTTAATGGATGATGTTTGGATCAGACTCAAAGAGTCGTGATTATGTTCAGGCTGATTACAGGGTCATGCATTAGTCACCCAAACGGTGGACCATTGAGAGGAGAGAGAGGGAGGAAAAGATAAACAGATGGATCATCTGGGACGGCTTTGTTCATTCTGGGTTTGAGCTTCTCTTACACTTGAGACGTGTAAGAATTAATGACAAATTTCCCTGCAGTAATTGGACATTACTTTTTATGAAATTCAGTGCTAAATGTTTCACACACAGCAGCAATATTTGGAATATTTAGAGGCATTTTGAACGGACTGGTATCACAACACAGATTTAAGGTAAGTTTCGTATCCTATCATGACTAAAGTGGTGGATTTACCAGAAAACGTGTTGTGCTTTTGCTAAGAGATGCTGGTTAAGCAAATTGTAGTTATGTGAGAAAAAAACCCAAGTGTTTGAATGATATTTAAGTAGGGAAAATAACTGCAGGCACAGAGCCAAAGAGAGGCCAATAGTGGCCATCCTACATACACCCTTCTTAGAACTGGTTATACCCAGTAAAAGCTATTTTTCTAGCAGATTTTCTAAAAATAATTTCTTTATTATTTAAACAACACAACCACTTATTGGAATTTGTATGGGCTATAACAAAAACTGTCCACATAATTAAATTTGACAGTAGTGTATGATCTGAAACACCTTCCTTGTAGCAGACTTCTATAAGGGACGGTTTTCAAGATGTAAAGTTTAAGTGAGTAATGGAAAAAAAAATGTCTGACTTGGCTACTTAATGTCTGTCACCATTGTTGTGCGTCTGATATTAGAATGATTACCAGCTACATCAATAGCTACATCAAACTCAAAGTCAAAAAGAGAAAGAAAATAACAGAAATAAATAGATTTTAAATCTGCATGCATTTATTATTATTATTATTATTATTATTATTATTAAAAACAGAATAAAAATAAGCCTATACAAAATAACAGCAGATTAACCTGGTTAACCGGAAAAGATTTAAACAGTTTTTTTTCCAACAAGTCCACAGATTCAGCTAAAAGGAGCTAAACTGTTCCAAAACATTGGAGCCACAGACTGAAAAGCTCCCCTATCTCCCCTGGTCTTCAGTCTTATGAGGGACAGCTAATAGATTTTGAGCTTGTGAGCGAAGACAGTAAACAGCATTGTGTTTAACAAGAAGTTGAGTCATGTAGTCTGGAGGTTGTCCATGCAAGGGTGAGAATATTAAAATTAATTCTAAAATAAACTGGGAGTCAATAAAGAGAATAAAATGTCAGCTTGCTTGCTAGAGTCTGTTAAGAGTCTGACCGTAGCATTTTGTGTTGCTTGGAGACATGGCTAAGATTTATCTGCTATAATCTAGGTGCAGTGACACAAAAGCCTTAACATTTCAGAAGAGTAGACTATAATTCACAATTTTGAAATATTCCTTAAATAAAAGAAACAGAAAAGTGAAAACTCACTGGTTCGGGATAAACAGTCAACTAGGGTGTATAGCCTATGCAGCTGGTGAGGCTTAAAAGACACATACAGTTGAATGTCATTAGCATAGAAATGCTAAAAAACGGCAGGCGCAAAGAATAAATGATACCTACTTAAGGAAGCATGTAAAATCAGAATAACGGTGGACCCAGGATTGAACCTTGTGGAGGTTAAACAAGCAATCTAAGAGGAGAAGGTGTACGCGCGAACAAAATGTCCTTCTAGAGCAGGGGTGGGGGAACTCCAGGCCTAAAGGGCCGATGTTCTGCAGGTTTTAGATGCGTCCTTGATCCAACACAGCTGATTTAAATGGCTAAATTACCTCCTCAACATGTGTTGAAGTTCTCCAGAGCCCTGTCATTTAATTCAGATGTGTTGACCCAGGGTGATATCTAAAACCTGCAGGACACCAACCCTTGAGGCCTGGAGTTCCCCATCCCTGATCTAGAAGAAAAGGAGGATGATGAATCTACTGATTATTCAGAGATAGAAACCAGAATCTTGAATAGTAATCAATAGTATCAAAGACAGCACTAAATTCAAGCGGTATGAGTACAGAACAATTTCCTACATTAGGCGCCATTAGAAGATCATTGTAGACCTTTAAAAGAGCAGTTTCAGTTACATACTGGCATTGAAGTGTATGATGGTTAATATACAGCTAATATAACAGGGTAGGCCACTCATCGATCACCATGTATGAATTTTTAATGTAATCAATCTTTTCAGGCTTTACCATAACTACAGTCCAGCTCTTCAGCCAAATACCCACGTACCAAAATGGCTATCATCGGCGCTGGCTTTGATGACCATTCCTTTAGCAGTGATGAGAGTTACAACCACCTCTTCATAGACACAGAGAACACTGAAGTCAAAGGCTTGTACTTCCAGCGTGGTCAGCTGCTCCGTGGACGTGATGCCTCTTGGTTTGTGGATCCTTCCTTGCGGGCCCTCATCAATGTGGGAGGTATCCGGTATGCTTTTCCCTGGAGTACTTTGGAAGATTTCCCCCAGAGTCGCCTGAGTGACCTCCACTCCTGCACCACCCTGAGAGAGATAGCAGAGTTTTGTGATGACTACGACCCCTTGTGTCATGAATTCTTCTTTGATCGAGACCCTTTAGCCTTTCAGATGATCTTCAACTTCCTGGGCCGTGGGAAGCTCCGCGTGCTGCAGGATGTCTGCAATGTAGCTCTGCATACTGAGCTGCTGTACTGGGGCATTGATGTAGGACAGATGGCACCCTGCTGCCACCACCGCATGATGTGCTCAGTGGATGAGGTGGTGCAGCACCAGCGCAAGGAGGAAGAGTGGAGGGAGAGGAGAAGAGTGATGAGAGCAAATGCAGAGCAGGGAAGCTTCTTCCACAAGCTGGGAGAAGCAGTGGAGAACCCCCACTCTGGTTTTGCAGGCAAAGTGTTTGCCTTCATGTCTGTCATAATGGTTGTGGTCACTGTAGTCAGCCTGTGCATCAGCACCATGCCAGACCAGCAGCAGCAAGAATCTATGGTACGTACCAACTGAGTGTAAACGGAGTCATGTGTGGACGTATTTTACCTCCACATAAAGCCAAGACGCAGTTTGCCATACATGTGGCAAGACAGTGAGGTGTTGTTAAACACCTCAGGGTAAATCCTATCACAGAATATGATGAACTTATGTTGAGGCGAACTGAAGAGGAGGAGAGGGACAGGTGCAGCTGGGGCAAGACAGACATCTCTCGCAGAGTCCTTTAGTGCTGCAGGCAGGCAACGTGTTCAAATAGCGCACAACTTCAGTTTTTTTTAAATTTCTATATGATAATTCTGTATTATTAAGCAATAAAAACAAGTAGTCTGATGTCCTGTAATCATTATGAAGCTATATTATTACAATTACATAATACAATTATATATTGTATTATGAAATACTGTACAATGAAACATTAAGTTTTTGTACACAGCATCAGTATCATCGATACCATGAATTTTACTTGGTATCTGATCAGAAAGCAAATCAGTGGTATCGCACATCACTAGATGTTGGTGGTTCACTCTGTCTTCTCCAGCCAGAATGTCAAAGTATCCAAGAGCAAAATACTGAACCTACCGCCCCCGGTGCATCCATCAGACTGCGATGGTGCTTAGGTATAAAAAAAATCGCTTACATGAATAGATGTATGATTGTGTGAATGAGGCTTTGAGTAAAAAGTGCTTTGATTGATCAGTCAGAGTAGAAAAGTGCTATTTAACCACCAGTCAATTTAATGTGACTTTAAAATTTGGAACAACCTTTAGAGAGTTGGTAAATAAATTCAGTTAGACCTCTTTGATCAGTCAGTACTTAATGCACTTACTGTACTTTCGTTATGTTTCTAAGTTGAACCATGTGTGGAACTTCAAATTTGACCCAATGAATTAGATTCTGTAGTTTCTGACAGTATTTATAAGTTTTTAGTTTTATCCTTGTTTAGTTGCTCATGTATTTATTTGTTGCTACTAGGTAGATATAAAAAGAATTTATAGCTGCAATCTGCCACGTGCATGGCACCACAAAATTGCTCGGCTCACAGTTGGAACCACTGGCATCAGCAATTTTGTGGCAATTTTTTACAGAAGGAAATTACCTTGACCAACACTATGTAACAGTTAGCTCTCAAACCGGTCAAAATGTGGTCTGGTTTTCAAAGGGAAAACAGGCTACATATTAGCACAACCATCATCATAACCTTGGTGGAAGAAAGGTACTAAACTAGTGTTTTGCACCAATGCTGGTTATCAGCCTACAAGATAATTATTAAATTGTGTACATTTAGATCAATTAAATTTACCAATGGATTTCTGTCTTTTGTTACTCTTGCAGGGTGAATGCTCTCAGAAGTGCCGAAACATGTTCTTGGTAGAGTCGATTTGCGTGGCTTGGTTCACTTTGGAGTTTCTGGTGCGATTTTTCCATGCACAGAGCAAGCTGGAGTTCATTCAGGGACCACTCAACATCACTGATATAGCCGCCATCTTGCCCTACTATGTTTCCCTGTTTCTTGAGTTTAAGGACGAAACAGTGCACGATATTGTTGCTGGTGCAGGGAAGAGCACTCTAGATAAACTGGGTCTAATCCTGCGTGTGATGAGGGCCTTGCGTATCATGTATGTCATGAAGCTGGCCCGTCACTCTATGGGTCTGCAGACTCTGGGGCTGACCATGCAGCGAAGCGTGACTGACTTTGGCCTGCTGCTGCTCTTCATCTGTGTCGCCGTGGCCCTCTTTTCTCCACTTGTCCACCTTGCTGAAAGTGAGCTGGCTCCAAATGCTGCTAGAACCCCCCAGCTAATGTTCAGCAGCATCCCAGCATCATACTGGTGGTCCATCATCTCCGTGACCACCGTGGGGTATGGAGACATGGTGCCACGCAGCATTCCCGGCCAAGTGGGGGCGCTAATCATCATCTTAGCAGGGATCCTCATCCTGTCCTTCCCTTCCACATCTATCTTCCACACTTTTAACCGCACTTACAATGAACTTAAAGAAGAGCACAAGAGGCTGTGGAAGGAAGAGAGGGGTGCTGAGCTTGCCACTGGGGCTGAAGAAAGCATGAAAGAAAGAGAAACATGGCCTGATAATTGGCCTGAAACTGATTTTCTGCCTGATCTAGATGATCATTATTACCTCTCCATGAAAGACATTCAAATGCTGGATAAGAACACAAGCCACCAACCACTTATTGCTCCTGCTACATTTTGATTATATGAAAATACATTCCTGATGGGACTTGGTGTACACTCAGAAAAGCTGTAGGAGGTAGAAAATATGGATATGGACATTATTTTTGTGATGATTGTGATAGCAAACTGGAAACTGCACCTAGAACAGAAACAGCTGCATTATACTGATAACAAAACTTCCGTTCTCAGGAAGCATCTGCACAGACAGATGCTAACACAAAGCTAGCCAAGAACCGAAACTAATGTTAAGGCAGTGATGAGCAGTAAGGGTTGTTGCAATGCAGCCTTTATTTTTTTCTCTTCAAGTTCCTACAGTAGTGTTCATATGTAAATGGTACAAAAAAAATCATGTGTCCTAAGTAGGACAGGGATTTGTGTTGGTGTGTGGGACTGTAGCTTAAGGTTTATATTAACAGTGTGTAATACATTACTTTTTGAGTAATCATCCCAACATTGTTCACCTACCTTTGTCATGTCTGCTTAAATGTAAATGTAGTGTATAATTGATTTATTATTTGAGTACTGTGAACATTTACTGTAATATACATTACCTAAACTTATATAGACTTTGGGTATGCATATTTATATGTGCTGTGAAACATGTCACGGTCCGGGGAAGTGTTATGTTAAACCTTGAATTTCTGTGAAACTTCCTATCTGTTCAGTCTGTGTTTGGGTGCGCCTTTTCGCTTCGGCCTTTCAGCCTTCTGACAAAACGATCCACAAATTCATTAGTTTCTTGGTCAAAAAGGGGATAGACCTACATTTGATAATGGGAAGTAGAGGCAGACAACTCCTTTAACAATAGTTACTGACAAAATGCTGATGCAACACTGTTTGTTGAAAATCAGTGTGTTTTAATACTTTAATGCTATTAACCAGAAACCACTTTTTGTCCAACAGAGGGCAGACATGTTCACTAAACAAGCCCTGAAGAAAACTACAGCATGTCACTATGGAAAGGATTTTCTCTGCTGCAGACTGCAGTACAATAATTACACAGTAATTGTTTCAGTGATTATACCCTGAAGGGAGACATAAATCTAAGATATGCCCACATTAGTTTATAGTCTTAATACAAGGTGGACTCTTGAAGCTGTTATCACTAAAGTCTGTGCCACGCAGGTGCATCACGCCTGGAAATGATCTGACAGCGACTGATCCGGTCTGGTGATTTGAGTGCAACAGGAAGGCAGAGTTGGGCTTCTGGGATATGCACAAAATCCTGGATTACTACAGAGGCCTGTAAAAGAATGGAAAAAAGTTAATTCTGGATGCAGAATGTTTGCCTCTGATGAGAGACAGGGATGCCAGGAGTTCACCAACAAAGAGTGGCATGAGGTTTAAGATGGAGAGAACAGGAGTGAGCCAGGGAGAAGGAGGGGAAACAGAGGCGGAGGAGGGAATGAAGGCCAGTTGGATTTAAAAGTTTGGCCAACCTTGAACAAATAAACTTTGCTCTTTTTTTTTTCTTTCAGAATAGTTTGGCCTGCAGAGTATCATTGCATTGAAACAGACAATGAATGGCTACCAAGGACTCTTGATCATTGGGAATGGCTCTGGGGCAGCTGTCTAGTCATAGTACTTCCAGGTCAACATTCGCACCGACTAAAATGTCAGTAATAAATGTCATTAAAAAAAAAATCATGATCAAAAAGCTTGAAGATCAAACTGCATGTCTGCAAGGTGGAAAAGCATGGCAACCTAACCTGACTGCAGAGGAGCTGCAGGAAGTAGTTGCTGACACTTGAGTAGTTGTCCACTCCAATGAGCAGCAGTTTTGCACAAACAGAAACCACATCTCATTACCAAAAGAGATCAAAAGGACCTTTTTTTAATCACAAAGGCCTAAAGTCTGTGGAGCAACATTTGGATGACTCAGATTGCTTTAAAATAAGCCATAATCAGTAACGGTATGTTGGGTTTAAAATGGGGGTAAAAAAACCCAAAAAACAATTAATAACACCTCACCAGCTGTTAAACATGGAAGTTGACCTATTGTCTTCTCAGGTTTCTCAGGTTGTGTATGAATGAGTAGCTTGGAAGCTGTCCAGACAGATATTATATAGTGAGGCAAAAATACACTAAAGCTTCTCGGCTGAGCCACTGGAACGTGAATGAACATCCAAACTCTTTCCTTCATAAAGGTGACATTTGACGATCTCCCCTGTATCCTTAATGATGAGATCTGACACCTCAGTATATATCAGTAGAGATCACCTCCACTAATGTCTGATGCAAATACATGCTTCAAGAGGCAAAGAGTTAAAGATATAGGAACCTGTAAGACAGATTAATGCCATTATTTTATGCAAGTTATAATTTTAAAATGTTTAACAACCCCAGGTTACCCGAATTTTTGTAGGCATGTACATGTGTTTCTTTGTACACTTGTCGCCTCAACATGAATCTGTTTACATAGCATTATATTGAGGGCAAAAAGAAAATCGTAAATAACGTAATCTTTTGGGGCTGAGGAAAACATCCTATTTTACTGTCACTATATATATATATATATACTATATATATTAGAAGATTTATGTTTAGGTTGGGGTGACGTTTTGGTTAGGTCCTTTGGAGGGACAGAAACATGTAAGCACGTGTGTTTATATGACTACTTGTGATGTGGTACCCTCTGTTCTCTGGTTCATGGGAATCGCAAGCCTGTCATTACTTTTTTTCCTGATATAAAATAACCAGAGGAATGTCTGCACCACACTCACACACTTTGTGTCTGACATCCCACTAAAACCATTTCCACACTGCCCCTAAAAGCCTCTTGCACTAAAAACAGCTTGTCTGCTCAACTGACCCTCAACCCTCGGCTGCTTGGAAGCTGCTGACTGCTCTCAGTCACTGTAACTGTGTATTTAAAGGTAAAGCAGGGCTTGCACTTCAAAAAACAAAGTTCCAGTAACAGCAACAGCAGCTGTGCTCCAAATCAGAGTGTGCTATTTAAAATAATCACAAAATAGATCTTAAGCTACAGCTCTGGGGCCTGAATTCAATTCAAACGTAAAAAAACAGAACCTGAACCACTACTTATTCTAATTTTATAATAAAAATGGATCAAATGAGTAGTTTAAATGTAAATAGGAAAAGGAAATGATCACACAGCTTTTTAGTTTGAATTAAGTTTGCAGAACTTGATAACATCTTTCAGTTCATTCATTTTGTGTTCTGGGAAGTATTTTGCTGTTTTTCCATCCAAAATTCTTTGATTCTTTCACCTGTTTTCAGTGAAAGCCTCTAATAAGCAAACATACAGACATAGTTAGATTCTACTAGATGGATCTAGTGGAGCATTTAGAAGTTAGAGTCAAATAAGACGGGGTGAAGATCAAAACTAGAGCTAAAAGTGGATTAACACTGGACCTACTCTGCATTTGCATGTGAAAACTGCTTTTTTCTCAGCTCCTGACACCTTGTCAGGAGCAGTAACCACAGCAGCATTACAGCACAAAAAAATGAAATGTAGTACAGCTACGAATAGTCTGGAAAGGGACATTATAAAGTCTTATGAAGTGATTGGAAAAGAATTCTTAGCATGCAATTTTAAATTATGCTTGATTTCTTTTCACACAAATTTCTCTCAAGAATAGAAAACAGAGTGACACAAAAACAAGATGTGACTAAGTGACAAAGACAGATTAGGTGATGAAAACTTCTATACAAGTCACAATAATTTCTACTGTGAGCTCCAGGATGTTTTCTTTGTATACAAGGCTGACCAGTGTGCTGCTGCTCTTTGTGGATTTAGCAAACCAAATTCAATCGATGTTACAAGAGCTATCGTGGCGATTCTCCAAGCCCTACAGATGACAAAGTGTATATAAAGGTGGAATTTAATGACTCTGTGACATGAACACCACTGCTGCTCAGCACTAGTCCAATATATTACATCACTGTTAACGTTACCACAGTAATACAAACTAAACACTTTAGCGGTACACTTCCTGGTAATTTGATGTAACCTTTGAATAACACAAAATTGTAAGACATCCGTTTGTTCTGCAGGTTGTTTCACTAAATTAAAAAACACAACTTCAGAACAATATCATATATAGGCCCATTGTGTGATTAAAAATCCTGAAATCAATGAGGAAATTTAATATAGCCTGTTAAATTCCTATGGAATTTTTCCCAACAGTGTTTCTATCCTATTCAATTCAATTCAATGTTATTTTTACAGTGCCATATTACAACAACAGTCGCCTCAAAGTGCTTTATATCAGCTAGACCCTACAATAATACAGTACATACAGAGAAAAACCCAACAATCATATGACCCCCTACGAGCAAACACTTTGGCGACAGTGGGAAGGAAAAACTCCCTTTTAACAGGATGAAACCTCTGGCAGAACCAGGCTCAGGGAGGGGCGGGGCCATCTGCCAGGACCAGCTGGGGAGAGAGAAGGAAGACTGGATAAAATACTTATGCATCATGGGAATCTGTTGCTCCAACGGAACTTATTGTTTCGGACGAAAACACGAACACAGTGTACAGTCGAGTCTTAATAGCTTACTTACAACTGGGCTCGTCAGGCACTCTTTTTGGCTGCAGTGGTTATTATTTACATGCTTCCAGCTCCCGTTTCTGCTTGATGACAGCTCGTACTTTTTCTTTTTCTCCCTCCCTCGCTCACAGACACATAACGGCATGGCAGTCCATTCTCCCTGCAGCACGGACTACACTGCCCATCAGGCTACATTTTTTAGCGCTATGCCTGTAGCATTCTGCCTATTAGCTTAGCACAACAACAACAACAACAAAAAGGCGCTCTCTCACCCAGGAAACACACAGTAGCGCGCGTCATCCTGTAACCATGGTAACCGTAACGCTGCTGCCTGGAACAACAGAACATAGCTGTCAAACAAAACCCAAACAGTCCTGACCTGCGACAAAATGAAACAGGAAAATACAGCCGTGTAATCCATTTATTTCAACAAAGTAACTGTATTCTAAATACCACCTTTTTAAATGGTAACTGTAACGGAATCCAGTTTTTGTATTTTAAATACGTAACGTCAGTACATGTATTCCGTTACTCCCCAACACTGACCACTGTTATTCCATTTGTTTATACTGATGCATGTGCAGTGGATTAGATTTCTTTATAGTATATGAAAGGGAATCCTTGTATTGTCAATTGCAGAAAACCTCAACATCTCGGCATTGCATGCATATATAAATGATAAAGCTTTGCAGCCTTTGCAGTTAGCAACTAAAGAGCAGATATTTCCTCAGTTGTGGAGGACAAAGTCAAGCTGAAAGTGAAACAAACAGATAAGTAGCTCTGTATCTAAATAGGTCAGCTGATAACTAATGTAGTTACCATAACTTTGTGAGGTGGGGATTGCTCTGCTGCCTCTAACTGGTCAAACATGAATAAATCCAGCTTTCACTTTTAAATCATTTTAGTTTCACTTACCTGATCCAAATATATTAAAGCCTAAACCACTAAAATTACATTTATTGTACTTCTGACCCCAAAAATTTTTACATAAATTTACATATTTGATTTATAGTTTTTTGCTACATCTGGCATGTTTTGTGTAGTTTATTGCTTACAGCTTTTGATCTTAAGCAAACAAAAACATATAAGTGTGTTATGGCCAGAGAAATGACACTGATGATGTAGAAGTCTCATAAACTAATGATACAGTTGGAGTTAGAAGTGATGTTAGATGTGAACAAAACAGTCATAAAAAGGAAACATGACACAGTTTCAATTAACAGTTTTGAAAAAAAAAATCAGTGTCAACAGAATCAGCATACAGATATATTTAATTCTTAAAAGATTTACAATATCTTACATATGGTACATATTCTATTGAAAAGCGGGATAAACGATCTTTGGCACACTCAGTTTCCTGGTGATACAGACAGAAAACATACACAGTTGTAAAAAATACATCTTTATATAGTCTTTTGATCTCTGCATAAGCGCTGTAGAAGGAAGACTTTCCCTTTTAGCTTTGATTTGTCATCTGTATTACAGTTTATGTCTCTGTGTACAACGTGCCTGCTTATCTGGAAAACAAAGTTAAGGCATAGCTTGGTAGAAAGAAAAAGAACACACACATACATTCACACACCCACAGACACGTATTCCTTTAATTTCCTGCTGGTGAGGATGGAATCTGTAGCATCATTAGTGTTAAGGCGCTGCTGACAGTTTGGCTCAAAGTTGAACACACAAAGGCACTTTCAGGCAAAAGGCACGTTAGAGTACATAAAAACATCTGTAATAAGTAGTAGGTGGTAAAGTGCACACTGAATATCTTTGGTATAGGATGTATTGCCCAGTTTGTTTCTCGTGGAGAGACCTTGAAGAGAAGCCCGTCAGACTCGCCACGCTCAGCGTATCTCGAGAAGCTTCCAGTTATCTTTTTTGGTTCTGTAGCTACCAGCTGATTATGTCGAGCCACATCTTAAATGTGGCGAAGACCAAAAGCATCCAAAAGTTGATCTTTGCTGGGCTACAATGACAGATGATGCTGCGACTCACACTCGGCTTGGCTCAAAGTCCTACAAGAGCTGAGCTCCAGGACACTATTCAGAGTTTAGTCCTCAGTCCCATCCCAGGAAGTGGCATTTTTCTCACTTCTTGTCGCTAATGGAGCAGTCCACAGCTATGATGTTTTGTATTTCTGTAATTTTCACTTCCTCCTCTGGGATCTCCACCTCTACTGGGATCTTTAGTTCCTCTACAATCTTCTCCGCCGAGGAGCTCCGGCTGGACAGCTTGCCCATCTCGTCTTCCAGCTCAGAGATGCGTTCGGCAATGCAGTGTGCAGTGAGGCGGGCCTCGGGATCGTGGTCCCAGCATTCCTTAATGGTGGCGCACATCACTGCCATGCCCTGTAGAGGGAGGCAGAGAGCATGTGTTATCAGATAGAAACTTTTTAAAAGAGAGAGAGTGCTAGGCGAATTCTACAAAAGCAAAGATGAGTGCAGAAATAAAACTATTCCATATATGTAGTTTTTATATCCCAGTGACCACTGAAATAAAAGTCAGATAATTCCAAGATAGTCACGGAATGCTGAGACTTGGTTAGTTTAGTTAAAACTTCTTACACATGAAATCAAACCAGTTATAGTGGTTCTAAGAGAAGTTATAAATGTACAAGCACTGAAGTTAAAAAGCAAATTAAAAGCAACACTTTCATTATTTAGAAGCAGTGAACTCAGTCGGTTTTAGATGTTACAAATGCATAAGGCAGCTTTCACCTCATTAAACCAAAGTTTAGCTAATTGCCATTTTACAGTGAGCAGAGTAAAGTTGGAGGCACCTCTACTGGGACTAAACTGTTATTAAAACCAAACCTGTCTCCGTATTTAGAAGGTGGCTGACTGTAGCACAGTCAGCAAAGAGGCTGCCTGGAACCGCTGTGACTAAAAAGGTTGTAGTATTTATTGTACTTCAACTTTAATGCATCACATTTGTTAGAGAGCAATGCTCTTTTTTTCCTTCTCTCACCCCAACCGGTCACAGCAGATGGCCCCGCCCCTCCCTGAGCCTGATTCTGCCGGAGGTTTCTTCCTGTTAAAAGGGAGTTTTTCCTTCCAACTGTCGCCAAAGTGTTTGCTCACAGGGGTCATATGATTGTTGGATTTTTCCCTGTATGTATTATTGTAGGGTCTACCTTACAATATAAAGATCCTGTGGCAACTGTTATTGTGATTTGGCGCTGAATTGAATCTTCCACTTATGTGACTGGCATTTATGTCAGCATTAACACGTCTCTCTGTCTCTGCTGTCTTCACACAAACAAGCAAAGCAATTTATGATTAGGATTTACCAAAAAGATTGATTGAATACAGGGAAAGTGTTAAATGCAAAACTGTTTAAAGAGCAAAGAGACGAGCCACAGCCTATGCTGAAAAATGTTTTCAAGTGTCAAAGGCCGGCTTTTACTCTTTTACTGCAAAAATTAGTTATTTAAACTTGTTCTCACTCCATTGTGCTTATTAGCTATGAGTCCATCACACAGGTAAAATAACTAAACTAAACCAAAGAAAAATAATAATAAGCATAGAAAAATAAATAAACTACAACAAGTACAATGTACAAAAGGGGATACATTATCGTAAAAATTAGTTAAACATACTATTACATTCAAAATGTACACTTATGTTATATAAAATTATGTGTGCAAAAAATCGTGACAATAGATACATATTTACTAATGTAAAATATGAAACTTATTTGAGTGTTCACACTCAATTGATTGATTGTGTTATTTTAATTTTCATCCTAACTTTTGTTCTACATTGTAGAAAGCTGCATCTACAATTTTGATTAGTACTGCAGTCTAACGCACTCACCTGGTGCCTGAGCCAGCTGTCGGGGATCTCAGGCCTCCCTCTGTCTCTCAGCACATTATCCTTCATGCTCTCCACACAGGGGTGCTCTCGCACTTTCGAGCCGTACGCTGGCTCGTAATCCTTTACTTCTGCAAAACACAAGCACAACTCACAGATCAGACATGGACTGCAGACCCTAAACTGAGCTGCAAGTAAACCACATCCTTCTTTACAGCCACTTGTATGTACCAGTATTTGTCATTTTCAAAATCTTGAAAGGTGCATATGATGATATATGAAAATTTTAAGATAAAGAAGAAAAGGAAAGAGAGGGAGAGGGAGACTGAGTGTGACAGGTGGCTGAGTTAACCTTACTAGAAAGTGCAAAAGCATCCTGGTATGAGGTCATTACACCCCAAAACCACTGAGCTTGAATTTCCACCCGAGCTTTGAGCCTTGTACGCTGGCACCAATAATGCTGACAGTGGGAAAGAATTGCTTTTATGAAGCCTTGGCGGGGGGAAAAATGCCCACTTTGGCACTCAAATGACGATCGTGTCTAAAAACAAACAAATCAGCTTCCGCTAACAAGCCATTATTTGCAACCTCAGAGCAAAGAACACCAAAATAACAATCGGTTATTTTTTTACTCTTTTATGCTCAAGAAATAGCTGGGGTGCAGGGGGTGGGAGGGCATCATGTTGAAACCATGAAAAATAAAAAACAAGGCTCTGGGATTGGGTCCAAACCTCATGAAACCGAACTCACAACAGCTGCAGTCTGCCTCCAACCCCGGAAAGGAAGGCTCCCAGGATCTCACAGTTGCTGTGTAATGAGATACTAATCACTGCAAACTCATTTCTGTTTGCCCATCTGACACCGGAAATGATGCACTAATAATTAGCAAATAATCTATCCCTGGACGTCAGTGTTCTTATGCTTAATAACAAAGTGTTCTTCCCAACCTGTCAAACACTGGGTATTATTCTCTAATAAACTGTCATTTGTGCTACATTTTGCTGCAGTTTGCTTTTCTCTGTTCTGCTGCCTCCAAACCAATGGTCTTTGGAAGTCCATTTGATTCTAAAGGGAACTAAATCCTGATCTGGTGAGTCACACAGGTCACACTCAGTCCAGTGTCTGGGTGGATCTCTGGGTGTTTTAGTCAGTTGAGGCTGACCACATTTTAGACCAGATCTAAATATCCTTGACTCTATTTGGGCTAAGTACTCGGTTTCCCTTTACATTCGGTCTCTCGTTTTCCAAAATATTAGTCATGTTTGGTTAAGTTTCACTAGTTTGGTTTGCAATTCTTAAACGCCTGCTGCTCAGTGTTCGTTCGTGAACTTTCAACAGCCTCACAACCATTTAACTGGCACCTCTGAACCTTCAAATCATCTCACATTGTCTGCAACAGCACTTTAAGAACTTGGAAATTTTTCTAAACTTAAAGTGTATTTACCACCTTTGACCAAAGATGCAGTCATTGGTATGTCACTACCTATAGTAAAATCCTAAATTTCCAAACTCAATATCCTTTATGAGTTACAGAAGTCATTTCTCAATATTTACCATCTACATGCATTTTTCTATATTTTCACTACCTAAACATTTTTGGTACAGTATAAATTATGCTATACTATAATTTGCTATTACCGTTAAAACTACAGCTACAAATGTTACTCCCGTGTTTGTTTAAAATGACACTAGAAATGATGGGAGATTACATTGGAAGTCAAGGGCTGCATTATGAAGCACTACCAGAGCAGCTAGGCTAACACACAGCTGTCACTTAAGCTAACCAGTGTTTTTTTTCTGCATGTATCTTTAATAAAGGACTTATTATCTGAATAAGCTTTAAGTGATGAGTGTCAATTCCCCATTTTAAATTTATTTATGTACAGTGAGAGAGTGGAAACACGAATTCAGAAAGACCAGAGTTGAAGAAAGCGGCACTTGTAGCTGTTCAAATTCCCATTTAATCTCAAAGCACTTAGTAAATGTCTACATAGCGATGTATATTTCCATATCAACTAGATGCTTTGATGTAGTGGTTAGCAGAATGATGCGGTGAAATATATGATAAGTGATGCAGTCTCATATAACCACGTGGAGCCCTGCTGCTTATCCTCAAATACAGGAAGTTAGGAGGTTGGGGTAAAATCCCGCAGACAGGAAACTGGAGGGCTAGGATTGGGACTATGTGCAGAAACGCTGACTCTACAGACCCACACTTCCTGTTTTGACATGTGGAAGTTCCCTCAGTTTTAGTATTTTAAAACAGGACCCAGCCGGGCATGGCCCATTCCCTGCAGGGCTATTTATGCCAGGCCTGGTATTGTCCTCTGCTTTCTGCTGTTTAGATCTCCTGCTGTGGAGCTGGTATAAATACCACACATTTTCCTGGACTGCATACAGCTGAAGCACAGAGTTGAAAACAGAAATAAAAAGCGGTGGAGTACCTTCTAAACATCAAGACATCACAGAGTGGAAAAGGTCCTATTTCATGCTCCATTACTGATTTGGCTCTTGTACACTTGTCCTTTTTCTGTGAATGATACATGGGGACTACACGTGCGGTCTACATGAGGCGGGGCCTGTTTTCCTTCTCTGGACCTTTGAAAAGCTATGAGAAGAATTTCATCTGAGAGGAGATTTCAAAAGAGACTGCAACCAGAGCTTCAGTCTCACTTTCCTCTTGCTGTCTGGGGCCCGCAGTTAAAATCCCGGTATATTCAATCTAAGTGCTGGAAAGTGGTTTACGACAGTTTCCTTTTCAGATTATCTGTCTGAAACCTTTGTGGCCTGAAGGTTAGCAGAAACCCCGTGGCTAGCTATGCTGTCTGGGATCTGCTATCTCCAGACAAACATCTCCATGTTTGGCGTTTGAGAGATTTCAGACTCTCGAGAGAAGTATAACATGAAACTGATCCCACACTGATGCAAAACAAACTACATTGCAAGAAATGAACCTGCGTAAACTCTAATGAACCACACTGTCATCGAAACAAAATCTCCTCTCCACAGAAACAAAGAATCCGCCCATCTCTAGAGAAAGTTGTGGGCTGAATTCCTGTGGCAGGTTTGTGGCTAGCACTTGGGGTGCTGTGAAGTTTAATGTCAGTGCTGTTAGTAGTACTTTGATTGGGGGGGGGGGTTACAAGTTGAAATAGCAGATTCCCTCCAAATGAATACCTGAAACTTAAAAGAAAGAAGCAGTCAGTCCTATCTTCATGTCTGTTCTCATTTGATTGGTTTGTTTGGAATTACTGTATTCTTCAGCTCTTTGTCTGTTTAGTCTTATTTGACTTGTCTTTTACTGTTATTGCTCTTTATCTGCGTTATTTTTATTTTAATGGGTAATTTAGTATCTGACCGGAGATGACACACTTAGTTATCTTGAAATGTTTACACTCAGCTGCCAGTTTATGTAAGATACACTTAGCTAAAAATAACTAAAAGCTATTTAGAGAATTTAGAGAAAAACAAAAGAAAAAAAGCCACCAACAGAGATGTTATAGTAATATAAAATAGTATATTGCACAGCTATGACATCAAAATTATGTGGCGCATGGACCTGGGTCCTTTGAGGGTGTCCTGTGGGAGTCTGTTGGTTGTAAGACTTAAGTGGGTCAAGCTCATTCTCCTGCACCTGGTGCATGTATTGTTCACCCAACCATCCATTTCCTACTGATTATACATCAGTTTAAAATGAGATTCCAATGCAAGGATGCTTCATTGAATTAAACACCTGTTGCTTCAACTCTTCTCTTCTTGTGTGTCTCTCTCCCCCTCCTTACTTTGCATCGCTGATAAGAGGGAGTAAGACATGAGAAGAGGATGAGAGGAAAGGGAGGACGTGCAAACTAAGAAATGAGAAAAGGGGTATGTCTTAAGAGTTCCACTTCCTGTGGAAATGTTGAAGAAAATATCCTGCTAGGGAACATGGCATACCCCTGTTGTTGCCAGAGGTACAGCAACAGTTAGAGGGGTGTTAACTGTTAAAGTAAGCAGCACACATGTATCCAAGATTTCCCAGTAGAAAATTGCATTGTAATAAAATTGTAAATATTCTTCACCATACGTGTAATAATTTTAAAATTAGTCACAAACTAAGTCCTACACACTCAGTGTCGAGAAATTCTTCAATCTAAACATCATCAGGGCAGGATTGTTCTTAAGGGCTAACCACGTTACTTTTAGCTAAACGGGTCGAATGAACTGGCAACTGAGATTACAATAACCCTACAGTAATTACAGAGAGTGGTATCAGTCTTGTCTAAGGTAAAAAGTGAGCGTATTTCCAAAATGTTGATCATTAACTTCTGTGTTCTTTTAGCTTTTTATCAACCCCTCACCAGCTGCTGCTAATGGCAGTGTCCCTACATGGCCCACAAGGCTTTTGCTTGGCATGGTGCAAACCTTTCTCCCTGCTCCATTTACTCTGCATAACCCTCAGCTCAGACTGAACATGCGGGCCCTGCTGCGCCCTGCAGGCTAATTCAGGATAAGTAAATAAAATGCTCAGAGACCCACGGAGAATGTACTATAAGTGACCACAACAACAATGCCAGAGCAGGGTAGTATTTCGATCCACCATTCTGACCCCTGTTGTTGCGGTGGAGACAGAGGAAATACACACACACACACACACACACACACACACACGCTCACACACACACTCCCAGATTGAGACATGGAAACAGGATGAGATGAGGGCATCTGTCTAAGACCTCCATTTCTGTTACACTGTCTCCAGGTGACTCTCTTTACTCTGAAGAAACGCACACACTCTGTGTAGACAGAGGAAATAAACACACACACACACACACACATACACACACTCTATGTAGACAGAGGAAATAAACACACACACACACACTGGAATGTGACTGTCTCATTCTAAATATCTCAGACTGTCTAGAAAAGCCCAAGAGACAGAGGGAACAACATAAACCACAGAGAGTCCCTCTCTACTCTAAGGAGACTGGAATAAAACACACAAAAACAAATTTGTGTGAGCTGTACTTCATTAAAAGGTCCTCTCTAAGATTTAAAGTCTATAGTACAATCTAATTTTGCAAGGTGAGAATTACTGATAGAAAGATTTTTGATCAAAGTGGCATCAATACCAGACTCACACACCCTCATGTGCATAAGAGCGAAATGATTCCCTTCCAGCACTGAAACAAAACTGGTGGTATCAAAACTCCCTTTCCTAATTGTGTGCGTGTTTAGCTACTGTAAGGTAGTAGTGTGTTGTTGTGTTGTTGCCCTACAGATTGTTCCTTGTCCTCGATTCTCGTGATCTTCCACTGACATTTGAATTGGTGGCTTAAGAATTGCCTTTCTGTTCTTTACTGATGATTTGGTACAATTCATTATACAGCATGCAGCCAAATGTGAAACAGCTCGGTTGTGTGTCACCGGTTCCCTGTTTAGGCCACGAATATCTGATTGCTTGGACTGCAGTTCATTGCTTGGTGGATTAGGAG
>NW_005187526.1:1594647-1606384 GCF_000239375.1 Pundamilia nyererei
GTTCAGATTGTCTCCCTCACACATCAGACATTCCTCAAATTCCTGCTGCTAAAGCTGAAGGTTGAGGTGCAGTGCAACAGATGAGGCCATCAGCCTCCTTGCTGCCCCCATCAAAAACAAAAGCCTAACAGTAAACAGTAGTCCTGAAACTACTGTCTACACTATGTAGGTCTCACACACACACGGTAGCAGTTTCAAGCAGCTTTCAACACATTGGCCTTCAAACGTATTGCATGAAGTCAGCTGATTAAAGTGACCTTTTCCTTTTCTTTTAGTAATTGTGACGTATAGGAAATAGCCAAATACTTCCAGTTGTTTCATGACTGAAGGGACATGACTGGAAAGAAAGGAAGGTAGAAGATAAGCAGTCATTTTTATGACATTGCATTACACACGGCACAAACTGAGTTAGACCTCACACACACCTTCATTATGTGACACGTTAACATCATTCTGCCCAACTGCTTCTCCTGCTGAGCTTGATCTGACAGGCCAAAACTCACAGAGCATGCTGTCACTGTAGAGTCATCTCAGTTGCTGAGACACTTCACCTGAGCAGATTTGTTTTATTCTGAGAGTGAGTGTGCGCTTATGTGTTACATTACATCATACTTCCCACAGCTTGGTAATTACTGAACACGTTTGTGTGTTTACATGTGTGTGCACTGACCTCCAATAGCTTCACACCTTGACGTCATCTCCCACAGGACCAGAGCCATGGAGTAAATGTCAGTCTGCTTGAAAGACTCGATGTTCTCCAGATTTAGTCGGGCCTCCAGCACCTCTGGTGCCATATAGCGCGCAGTGCCCACCTGCCGAACAGAGGTAGCAAACAGGGGTTAACACACAAACAAGCACACCCAAGCATTAAACAGATTATCACCTTATCACTACACTGTCTCTCAAAGCCTGATTAATGGTGCTAATGCAATAAATCAAAGCACTGGCTCAGTGGCAGAAGACCTGACTCACTCCTCGCTTCATTCAGAAACAGGTAAGAAAAAGAAATGACATTTGACATCATAAAACAGAGAGATTCTAGTCTAGCCATTCATCTGTTTGATGTGCGCTGTTAAATTACACATAGTAGCTACTGCACTGTTTGCTCCAGACAACTTTCAATGTTGCTGTTATGCTGCAGTGTTTCTGTATACTCCAGATGCATTTCTTCACAGCCAGACATGGAACAATATATATTTTTTGCAAGTCTGCAGAATCCTACATTTAATAGTCAACCTCCAAGCCAAGATCAACAAGTTGTCAAAGTTTTAACTAAAAGCAGATATAGAAAACCAAGTCTCAGCTGAAGACAAACTCAATTCAAGATCACGTCCAAAATAAAGATCTTTAGCCTCACGTTAAATCACAAGTCAAGACAATCAATGACTTCCAAGTCAAAATCACAAATTCCTGTCAGGAGAAATCAGTTTGAGTTCAAACCAAACAAGATTAAAGTCCAATGTTGGATTATTTAAGTATTATTTCAAGTCTCAGCTTAAACTCAGTGGCTTAGGTGAATATTTAGAACATACTCTCTCCCAGTTTTTACTGAAAGTAGAGGGATACCATTCTCATCAAGTCGCTGCACGTCAAATCTAATAGTTTGCACGTCTTTGCAACTGTATGCTTGCAAATCTTGGGACTCTTTTGATTTTGTAAAGTAGAGTTTGGAGTCATCATGGACTGTAATGGAAACGTATAAGCTGAAAGTGAAAGTGGAACAGTTTTCTGCCTTTAAAAGTGACGTTTGTGCGTCAATCAAAGTCAATTAGCATAACCGTTTTGCATTCCATCTACTTTCCCACTAGTAAAACGGTGGCTTGTACTGTTCCACAGTAACCCAAGCAGTAATCCAAATGGCTTTGAGTTTAGATGTGCAAGCTGGTCAAACAAGCTAGCTGACTGTATATGCAAATTCATTCTTGCAATGCTAATGCAAGACTTGTGTCCTCTCCACCACAGGTACTCTGTCAGTTCAACAGCTTTGTAGTGCATTTACATGAATTTGTTCCATTATTGCTTACCATGAGCATTTTCCAAATCTGTCTTTTCACTGCTGCTTTAATAACCATAAAACATCTGAGATTTACATAACATCAAATTTCCCATGTGCTGTATATGCAAAAATACTGCTGACAT
Source organism: Pundamilia nyererei (assembly GCF_000239375.1). Lineage (NCBI taxonomy): Eukaryota > Metazoa > Chordata > Actinopteri > Cichliformes > Cichlidae > Pundamilia > Pundamilia nyererei. The sequence continues at coordinate 1,596,787 of NW_005187526.1, forward strand.
GGTTTTGCGAGTGGTTGCACGAGTTACATTTTTATGCAAAGAAAAGTTCGACCACACGCGCACACATGATTGAAAAGAATTTACACCGAAACCTAAGCTCAGGATAATATCTGACAGACACACACACACACAGTCACGGAAGTTATAATTACAACCTACTAGCTGGGAATTTCCAACTTTTAATTGTGAGTGGAACCAATAGTGACATTGAACAATCATACTTCGGCCTACGCATGAGCTGAGGTTAAAACCCCCCCAAAAAGGAAGAAAAGATTGAACAGCCAGGATTTTGTTGTGGTTGCACTCACTGCACCTCTTCCTTCATCACTTGATTACTGATCAGTCTGTCAGTTTTCTTTTGTCAGCAAACAATCAAACACATTCTCAGGAGAAGTAGGAGGAAGGCAAAACAAACACAACCCACTCATATCTCATCAGATATGGTGAGATATGACAGCTACAAATCTATTACCGCAGATATTTGCAGGTTATGCTTTTGATATCTCTTGGCAGTTGTGTTTAAAGACCATTTGTTAAAAAGAGGAATCCGTAATGATATTTAACCTGTCCACTGTTGGCAAGTTCATCCACTGACAGGCTGCTGTCCAGACAGAGTCCCAGGCCAAAGTCACAAACACAGCACGTCCCGTCGTTTTTCACCAGGATGTTGGAGCTCTTCAGGTCTCGGTGGACTATCGGCACCTAGGAGAATAACAGATACTTGATCGTCCAAATGAATAAAAATAATAAGCATGAAAGCAGAGATCAAAATCGTAAAGAGATAATACGATGTATGTAGCCTGAGTTACAGGATGTTGATCTGTTGACTTTTCCTCTAGTGTCACCAGGCATTAAGCATTGTGTCCTGTGTCTTTTAGGAAACCTTAATCTAGCTGTAATTTGATGCTGAGAAAGTCCCTCTTGGCTTTACATTTGACATTTTTACTTAATTCTAAGAGTGCTACAGGTTTGGGCTGCTGTGAGGACCTCCCTTCATCTCACTCCCTGCATGTTATTCACTGTTATTTGCTCCCTCCTGTACTTTGTATTTTTTTCTGTTTGTTTAAAGGGAGTTCTTCCTGTCAGAGATTATGAGGGTTTTTTTGTACCGTGTAGGATCTGTACTTTCTACACTGCATAAACTAAATTGAACTGAACTGAATTAATGCCATCGTCTCACTATAACAATTCGATGTATCCAGTTAATATTTGCTAAAAACTTGATGGACAGCAGTACTCATAACAGGTGAAGAAAGGCTGAAGTGTTTTTATTGGAACAAGTGTCATCTGAATGCTGCTAATGTGGCTAATAGCAGTCACATGGATGGATTGCTGCCCTACTGCTAAATATGACTTGTGATCTCTAACCTTAGGGCTTCCACAGGGGAGGCGATCACTGTGGAGGTGGGCAACACCCCGTGCCAGAGAGCTGCTGAACACCTGCAGCTCCTGCCAGCTGATCACGTGATGTGTCAGGTACTCCTAGAAGACAGAGATGTGACGGTGTATTAGCATTTTGAGAAGTTACAAACTAAAGTAATACCGCTTTCATATTCCGGACACTTGTGCACTCACCTGTAGGTTTCCTTTGGGGTGGAAGGCCGTGATAAGCCAGTACTGTTTCTCCACCTTCCGCTCCTCAGCTGTCAGGAAGTGGAGGATATTCTCATGTCGGAGGTCTGTGTTGGAGAAAATGTCCTTCTCGTTCTTCCAGGAGGCGTACTCTTCGTAGGGGAAGATCTTTACAGCTACTGTTTCAAACTGATTCCACGTAGTCTGCTTCAATTTAGCCTTGTATACCTGAGCAAAGCGACCCTTTCCCACCTGGGACACAAGCAAAAGTTAAGATTAGAGTTTGAAGCAGCACAGCTCCACATATGTATCAAATATGTTTGCATACCAGCAGATCCAGCTCTATAGGCAGCGGCTCTGTGTTGTGGTTCAGACTGTTGGCATGAGTCGAGCTGCTGTCGGACTTATCGTCATCTGTCATGATGGCGCAGGCGTCACTGCAGTCCAGCCCACCGGCTATTGGCTTGCGCTTAAAGTTAAAGCTGCTCTCCCATTGGCGGTTGGGACGCCTCTGCCGATGGATTCTGCACCAGTAGAACATTCCAAAAAACGCGATCACCATCACCAGCGGGGGCAGCATGCTCACCAGAACTGCAGATATCAAAGAGTGGTTGGACTCCAGTGGATCTGGAGTTGGATCCACAGCTGGGGAGAGAAGATGAAAAACATGAAAAAAGTGTGAGCATGAGATGCATAAGCTCATGAGTCCCAACTGAGAAAGAAGACGCACAACGATAACATAAGGTTGTGTGACATCAGAAATGGAAATGTATCGAGATAGTAGCAGAACGCAAAAATTCCCCATGTAAAAGCTAAACTGCTCGTGGGTGGACTTTGAACTGAATCATGAACGTCAGCTATGAGGATACGTTAAGAATATTGTTAAAAAATGACTCACCATCGTTTGCTGTCATGTTATTAAAACAAAAAAATAAAATTCTCCCTGCTGCACAAAACGCCTTCAGGTTTGCTCAGAGTTTTCTTTAGCTATCTGAAGCTAAGGTGGGAAGATGTAGATATTTTTGAAACCGCCAACGTGAGTCAGAGCTCTGTTAAAGAATGAGCATAATAGTCTTCTCGGGACTGTCATGAAGCTATTAATGCAAAGTCAGTTTTTCAGTAGACTGTTTTATGATGCTGATGTGATTCCAGTTGGTATTGTTGATTTGGTGAGATGCATTAACAACCTACAGTGATCAGTGGATTCTGGAAAAGTAACTTTTGCATTTGAACAGCTTGTACTTACAGCTCGTGTTAGTTTCACACAACTTTTTCGGCACCTATTACTAATTAGTAGATCTTTCTTTAAAATGAAGCCGGGGTCAACCTTTGCTGAAAAGGACACGCAGGCTAGTTTCTGTGCTCTGTGCGGTGTGCGGTGGATGCAACAGCAGCACACGTCAGTTTCCTCCCACTGCCACCACACTGAGGACACCACAGGGAAATCATTCTTAAACCCTGCACTATAAAAACATCATTGTGTTCCCCACTCCACAGACAGCTTGAAATCTTTTACTGTCCATCATAACAAGAAGTGCAAGTTTGAACCTTTTGGTTTCTGATCTTTTCAGGGACCTAACTGTGCAGTCAGAAGGTTCACAGTTTGAGCAGGCTTTATAGCTTTGTGAGCTATAGCATTAACTCCATCCACTGACTCTGACTGCCAGCTGGGACAGAATGGCGGCCAAGCCTCGGAGCTCCAGCGGCAGTGAAAGAACAGTCAAACGCTTGTCTGTCTTGCGTTGGCCTGGCCTGGACTGATCTGCTCTAGCCGGGCACCTTTTCAAAGAGTGTCTCACTCATAGTCCCAAGGGAACATTACTCTCCTGAGCGAAGCTGCCACATTGGCGAGCTGAAGGAGGTCAGGCCAAGGACTGACCATTGAAGAAAATGCTCCACCTTACATCTACTTTGCAGTAAGATTTTCCACTTACAGTACATGTATTAGTGAGCACTATAGAGGCTCAAAGTATACAAAGCAAACATCAGCATATAGAACAAAAATAAAAACTTCGAGCTTTGATACTCTGTGAATTCTTCTGTATATCATAGACTGAATGTAATCACTGACTATGTATAAAATGTACTCAGCCACACATGACTGAATCTAACTGTTGTGAAGTCTGCTCAGTGTTTTGTCTGACAACCAAGATTTCGAAGATACTGCATGTCCATCTAAGCATAAACTTTATTGCCCTTTTAGGCTCTACTGGTGACCATCATTTACACACAGAACGCGCTGTTGTGTTCAGTAATACTTGAAACTGGGTAATAAACTTATCAGGAAAGTATGTACTGAGGTCATAGAACAAGGGAGCTGAAACTTCTGTTAAACCAGACACTAACTGACTACCCCTACTGGCCATGAATAAGAATGGTTCCACATCTGGAAAGCAGAGAACTGTTGTCCATTTAAATACAGTTAAATGCACTATGCAATGGCCTTTTTAGCAAGCTGCCTAGCTACAACTATTGTTTATTGCAATCCAAATTCCAAAAAAGTTGGGATGCTGTATAAATGTAAATAGAAAGAGAATGCAATTATTTGAAAACATTTATTCACATATCAAATGTTCAAAATGAGAAAATTAACCATTTTTTTTACTAATGTCTCCAAAAAGTTAGGAATTGCCCATGTTGACCACTCTGTAGCATCCCGTCTTGTTTAAACGGTTACAGCAGATGGCTGCACCTCACTGAGCCTGGTTCTGCTGGAAGTTTCTTCAAAGTATGTTTTTTTTCCCTCACTGTTGCCAAGTTGTCTGATTCTTGGGGTTTCCTCTATCTCTATAAAGTGCCCTGAAGTGACTGGCATTGTGATTTTGTGACATATAAATAGAAATGTATTGAATTGAACCAGTTGCTGGACTTTTCAGCATTTAGTGATGTCTATGGGTTCTAGACTTTAGGCTCCAAACATTTTCCATTTAAGTTTCTTTAAATTTATGTTATGAATGTTGAAACTCTAAAAATGCTAGCCTTAAGGAGTTTATGTAATTTTTTGTAATTAACTGAATTAAAGCCAAGTGCACAAAGCCACTTCAATCACACATTAATAGTTTGACCTAAGAGCCACTGTGGTGGTGCACAAAGGCAAAACTATAAAACACTTGTCTTTGTCCCAAGCACTGAAGAGGGAACTTGCCGAAGAAGACAAAGACAATAATAATGCTACAAAAATGCAAGCTTGCCATCTGTGAACCTGTAGTTAGTCTTAACGAGCTCACTTTGTTAGCTACAGATAGTAGATTTAGGACTGGCTACAGCTGTCTGCTGGAATGTCTGGTTTGGTTTCAGTTCAGTTCAGTTCAGACAGACACTGATCTGATAGCCTACACTTCTGTATTTTGTCAGCTTTAGAGCTGCATAAACACACATATTATTTGTGATGTCGCCCAGCAAAAACGAAACCATTACATTAGATAAAAATGTAAGACTGTATTTGTCATGTCAACGCTCGCTCTGATCTTTGTTACTTGCGAACTGCTGGGCCCACATCACAGAGTGTCATTAACTGTCCGATTTAAACTGCCTGATGTGCTTTCTCTTCAGCAAAGTAAAAGAGGAATGAGTATTGTGTTCATTTTTGTGGTTGTGAGCGTGTAGGTGTGTATTTGTGTATGTGGGCATACAGCACTAAAACTTTTTGAGATCACTTCGGGCAAAACCGCAGATGCAGTGAATCAAAAATACCCAACACAAGCTCATGCAGTGGTTTTTTTTTAGGCTTGAGACAACTTCAAAAGACCAGTAGTAAAGTTAGTTGCAAAATAAGCCAGCCAGCCAGTCAGACATGGCATTTCTACTCAAATTCCTAGTGTCTGTACACGTGTGTATGCTTTAAGGGTTTTAAGACTGCTTAGAGGTTTTTGGGGTTTTAAGTTTATTTCCTTGTTGTCTTGCAGCCATGTTTGGAGTGTGTAAGGGTGTGTGTTTCAGGTAGAAACAGCCAATCACGCAGTGCCAAGACAAACTGGCAATTACAATCATGTTGCCTTTTCCAATCAGGATGCCAAAGTGTTCTCAGGCGGCGTTTAAAGAGGTTTGACACATAATTTGGCCAAATGCAGGCATCCCTGCCTCCGGCCTGTAATTACTCACATCATCAGTGTGTATTCATGTGTCAGGAAGTGAATTCTGGGATTACTGAACCTGCCATCTCTGAATCACACTTTTAATGCTTTGACCAATTGCTAATTACTTACTTGCTTACTACGCTTAGTGAAGTTACGAGCTGGATTTTAAAGAGGAACTATTTTCACTGGAAAAAAGACAGAGCCAGACATGATTTCATGTTTAAAACAGGTGATGGGTGGATAGATGGCAGCCATTATAAACAGAGTGTAAGCAGAAGCACACTTCCAACAGGGCTTCCACTGTGCCAGATTGTTTACTGTGCCAGCAAAACACTTTAAATATCAGTATTCATCCTGATTTGTTTGAACATTTCCATTCATAGCCCCTGATTTTGGTAATTATCTGGTCACGTAATGGAAAGCTGAGGGTTCAGATTTAAAAGTAAATGTGGTGTAAATTCTCCTCACCGCTCTCTGAAAGAAAGCTCCCAGCTTTGCCTGTTCCTAATGCATTTGCTGAACCAAGCATAACACAGGTATGGAGCCTATAACAGGTATCGAGTGAGGGATGATGTAATGTTTAACAAGTGATAGCTTTATGATGTCTAGACAAGGGAGTTTTGGCCGGAAACTGATAAGAGAGTGCTCCAGTAGGTTTATGATTGATACTGTAGCACCAGTGTTGGGGAGTAACTGAATACATGTACCGGTGTGACGTATTTAAAATACAAAATATGAGTAACCGTATAATAATAATGAACACTTTTATTGATCCCCGTGGGGAAATTCTTCTCTGCATTTAACCCATTCACTCAGTGAAGCAGTGGGCAGCCACCAGTGCAGCGCCCGGGGAGCAGCGTGTGGGGATGGTGCCTTGCTCAAGGGTACCTCTCAGGGTAGCCGTTCAGGGGATTCGAACCCCTGACCTTCCGATCATGGGGCAACTGCTTTACCTACTGAGCTATCCCTGCCCGCTGTATGCCATTACAGTTAATGCTTAAATAGGTGATAATTAGAATACAGTTGCTTTGTTGAAATTAATGGATTACATGGTGGTTTTTTCATATGTTAGGCTATCCCCTCTCTAATGTTGGCATTTCCACTCATTGCTGGAAACCGTAACAAAACACGAAATAAGAGGCTCTAATGTAAGCGTCCTGTCAAATGTTGGTGGAGTCAGCTACACAATGGACCCGGAGCCAGCACAACAGAACCACCAGTGCACGGAAAGGAATACATTTCTTACTTGGAAATTCTGACACTACTTCTTATTTAAAGAAGTAAGGGATGGACGAAATCTGACCGTGCAATGCAAACCAAGCTGCTCTCAGCGTCAAACAATTCCACCTCCAACCGAAAGAAACATAAGGAAGTAAGTTCTTTTTTAAAATCTAGCGTTAGCCTACTGCAACTACCTTGTTTTAGGTAGTTACCCACTGCCAACCATTTTCGCATCTTTTAATTCCAGGACTAGGTTTACAATGCTCAGCGTTGCTGTTTTGCTCTACCTCCTTTAGGCAGAGTTTGTCTGGGTCAGCATTAAGCCACAATATCTGTGTTATGTCATTATATCATACGAAAATCTATTTTCATTATTGTTTGGTTGAGTGCTTTGTAACATTAAGTTTTTGGTTATTATTAAAGAGTTGATGCTATTATGTGAATAATGAGTATATTAAAATGTTGTGTTAAAATGTCAAAAGGTAAGATGCTAGTTACAAATCCTTATGAAATGCTTATTAACAAAGTATTATTCTGTCTTATTTATTAACCCTTTAAAGCCAGTCGGAGCAGGGACGCTCCGTTTTGCGTAACTATTTTTAAATCCCGGTAGCACTGCAACCACATGAGCTAGCGCAATAATTTTTTTGCATATGAAACCAGAGGAGTTGTACTTACATCCTATGCCATTAGCTTGTCCTAGGTCATGGTTTCCTTCCACATATAGCTTTGCAAAAATTGCATAAAAAGCGCTTGCAGCAACAAAAACATAATATTCCAGAAACACACTTTGCCGATCTGATCAGCTGTTCATAACACTTCCTACGTTGGAATCCGGTCGTTAAGTCTGACGTCACTAGCCGTGTCTGGGCCTAAACTCCGCTGCAGGTCCATATATCAAACGATCACTATGGCATTACTGAGAGTAATGAGAACGCTCATCATTTTATTATCATCTTTAATAAAATGATCAGCGTTCTGCTCTACCAGGTGTAACAATTGAGTTTAATATCCAGGCATCCATAAAAACGGAATTTATGACATTTAACAGAGTTAGAAGTTAGCAGGAAGTTAGCTCGCTAGCTTCTATCTAAATACAATATAGCATGTCCTGACTGCGGGGTTTTGGAAACAAATTAAAACGTACAGCCCTGTTATCACTTCCGACATAAATGAAGACAGAAAACTAAACAGCAGTGACGTTTGTAGGGTTACTGAAGTTTGGCTAGCTGGTATATAATGATGTGCTACATGACTGCTAGTGACACAGCTAAGTTAGCATAATATAAACAAGCTAACTGTTTTTCCACTCGATAAAAGTTAACGTGAGTGTTCTCGGTGGTCAGGAACAAATGTAATCGCATGGCAGGATGCTGTAAAAGGACCAAACTTCAGCCAGGAGAACAACTGAGATAATCCATCCACAATACGAGGTTAGTCATTCATATACTGCTGCATGGGCTGGGCTGTAGTTACATTCTAAGGTTTTAAAAACTGAGCTTATACAAATGATTAGCGGTAATAAAAGCCGAGGGAGGTCAACAGTGATCACTGACTGTTTTAGGAGCTTTTTGAGATTAAATACAAAATACAAAACATTAAACATGTTAACAACACAAAAGCCATATTAAACGCAGACTACTTTAGGACCGGAAGTAGGATTTGTCACGTCATCACTTAACAACCGGATAGGGCTTTGGAGTTGATGTCACGCCGCAATGCATTGTGGGAGCGTGGCACCATTTTCGGGGTCTACGAATCAAAACAAACACACTGTGTTGGAACGACGATTACAAGATGCTTAAAAGCAACTCAGAAGAGAATGGACTAGAGACCGATTTCGTTCAGAGGTGAAGCAGCGGTACTTGCAGAAAATAGCGTGCATTGGAAATGTGGACCCGTATGAAATACGGCCGTGGAGTAGAAACCCTGAAGACCAACCGCTATTGAGGTAGCCTGACATATTTTCGTACCTTATCTGTGGAATCAGCGCGTACAAGTCGTCATTCAAACAAAGGTAAGTCAGCTCGAGTACTGCGTGTGAAATGCGTTTGATTTCCCTGCAAACATTCACATTAGTGCAGTATAAATTCATTCATGAGGGGAAATTACAGTGAGAACATGTGGAGACTGTTAGGTGGATAACATAGTGAGTTCAGTGCATTGATGTGACATTGTCCTGAAGGATTTAGTTATTTGTTATGTTAAAGAAATTGCAATGATTTATTCATATTTATTATAAATAATTCTAATTATACATCTTGCTTCCATATTTGTATCTTGTGTCACTAAAAATACATTTTATTTTAGTTTTATACATTGATTAATGACCTGCAGAATCTCCTTATCATATTAAGTGATTCATAATTGTCACTTTATTTTCGTCAGCGCTACGTCAGCGCGAACTATCACATGTCCGCCATTACCCGGCCGAAACTGGAAGTGACGTCATTTTCACGGAAATGTAGTTTTTATTTTACCTTCAGGGCCGATACAAGCATATACTAGTGTTATTTACTAGTAGTGTTACTACTAGTGTTTTTAAAGGTTGTGTTTGACTTTATGACTTTCTGTGTCGTTTCTGGGATGCTTAGAAGTCAAATTGCACTGCTGGAAGTAGTTTATTTTGATGCAAATGCTGTTGTTTTGCAAATTTGCATTATAATATTTATTTTCGTTTTTTCTGCAGTATATAAAAATTGGTGTATTTCAAAAATAAAACTATGAAG
>NW_005187526.1:1607836-1619600 GCF_000239375.1 Pundamilia nyererei
TAACCTCTTCGACATGCCAATGGCTGTGAACAAAGAGAAACTTGTAAATAACTCATGACAGAATATAGTTACGTTGAAACCACACCATTGTTTTTCTTGTGACATTACCAATAAGTTTGATGTGTCACATGGCCCTCTTCCTATTGAAAAAACAAAAGTTGTATCCAAGATGGCCGACTTCTAAATGCCCACCATGGTCATCACCCATCTTGAGGAGTTTGCCCCCTCACATATATTAATGTGCCACAAAAAGGACTTTAATATCAACAACCATTCCCATTTTATTACGGTGTATCCATATAAATGGCTCAGCCTGTACAGTGATAATTTGTCTTTTGATATGGACATCTGCTTCCTCAACAGAATAAAACAAACAAACCAAAAAAAGAAGTAACTGTAGCTTTGGAGTTAGAGTCACATGTCCATTTAATAAATAAATATTCACGTCAGAATATTTGATTTGAGACTTAAACTGTTGGTGGAGTCTGAATCCTCCCAAATGTGTAAAAATAACCTGGCTTTATCCAGGCTGGTATCATATTATGTGTGTGTGTGATTGTGGCCATGCTTCACCAGCCGCAGACAGGCTGGTAACACCAACTAAAACTGAGTATCATACTTACTATTTACTTGTTATGGTAACAGCAGGCTCCAAAGCTCAGACTACACCATAAACATGGTTCATATCTCTTTAGCTCCAACATCCCCTTCCTCCAACTTGCTCTGTTTCCATCTCATCTTCCCATCTCAGTGTCTGTTCTGGCTACCATTCTTTTAGTCTCACACTGTCCTTCCCATTTCCTTCTTTTTATGGGTCTAAGAGTTGGCCTGCTTGAGTCATTTCTCTATAAAGCGCTCTGCTGTGTAACTGAATGACTGATGTACTCACTGATGACAAGCCAAGATTCCATAGTTAAGGAGGAAGGATTTAAAAAAGTACATCTTGGAAAAAAGGTCAGTTTTATATGTCGTCTTCTCTTTCCTTTTTTTTCAAGCTGGATAAAGAAGCCGTTGTAATTATCATTATTTTTTCCATTTCCCACTGTTATCTATTGTTATTCGTTGTCATCAAAATAGAGACCTCACTGGCACCAAAAATCCCCTCTCCATGTCATGAGGAAATAGCGTTTATCATGAGCGATGCCAAAATAAAGGAAGAGATTACTTGGAAGAGACCAGGCGACATCTGTGCAAAAATATACCGTAAGTAAAAAAATCAATTGATTGTAGCTTCACAAGAACACAGCTGTGAATACAGCATAAAAAAATAGCACGTTATTATGGCAAGGCAGTATTTACTATCCTCGCCTCTCACTCAAAAGAATCCACAAGCGTCAAAACACATGTGCAGCTGATACTGACTGGAGGGCGGCGTTAGTCCGTGCCGAATCGTTTTTACAAGGCTCCTAATTAAAAGCAACTGTCACTTCAGATAAAGAAGTTCAGCCTTGTCAGGGTGCAAGGGATCATCTCTGACCACTTTTTATGCTCTTGACACAGTGACTGAGAAAATGCAGGGAGTCAAAATGAGGATTCAAAAGTGAGATTTGGTACGATTTGCAATAGCTTTGGGCCAATTCCTGAAACAACTGATGCGTTTTTTTGTTGTTGTTGTTGTTGTTTTTTTACCAGGCTACTACAGGTCAATAAAATGCACCAGACATAAGGCTATGGTTTTCTGGAAGCCAGTCTTTAATATACACTTATTAATAACCAATTAAACTGAGTGGGTTTTAAATAGACTTTCTTTCTGGGCTTTGTTAAAAACAGTCAGACTTATTGGATGGTAGAGTGTGATCAGTCATGCTCAAACCACTGTTGCTGTAACACTGAGACACTGTCATGTAAATCTGTTTGAAACTTGTGACATCTACGCCACACGTAAATGTTAAAAATGGTGTAATGTGGCTGATTTATTTTAAAAAAATGAGTGGGTGAAATTATTACAGAAATATATATATATATATATATATATATATATATATATATATATATATATACACACACACACACACACACACATAACAGGTTTCTTCCTGTTAAAAGCGAGTTTTTCCTTCCCACTGTCGCCACAGTGCTTGCTCATAAGGGGTATATGATTGTTGGGGTTTTCTTTGTTGTATTATTGCAGGGTCTACCTTACAATATAAAGCACCTTGAGGCGACTGTTGTTGTGATTTGGCGCTGTATAAATAAAATTGAGTTGAACTGAATTGAATATGTCATGTTTTGTATTTATACTTATAGCTGCCTTAAGGCACTTTATTTTGTGAGGTAAATACCGTACAATTATACAGTGTTATGGTTGCATAATGACAATAAGAAGTCTTGAATCTTAAATCCTGTTTGGTGTCCGACCAAAGTGCTACATTTCTGTTTGGTTTGTTGGTTGTACAGTGGGTGGCCAATGACACAGGATACATCAGGGGATATGTCCATTTATCTATATTAGGACTTGTGTCTGGTTTGTTTGAACTTAGGCACTCTAATATCTGCTCTCCTTCTAGTGTTTTGATTCAAGGATTTAAGGGGCTTTATTGTTAGAGCAGGGCGATATGACCAAAAATATTTATCACGATATACATTTGAAAATTTGCAATAACGATATAACTGACGATATAATTGACACTAGACAAAATACTTTACAACTCCTCAACTTTATTAGTGCAAAAAACCCCATCAATGTATTTTCACTTATACAAGCAGCTGTTTTTCATGTGCATTAAAGTTCTATAAAAATGTAACAGTGCAAATTCCTTGCTGACAGTTTAACCAAAAGGTATTTCCAGCGGAAATTGGCCGACATATCCTCAGCATAACCATGTATAATATCCACAAAACTTAAAAAGAGGTTATACACACACACAATACGGTAATATTATGTTGAAGCACAGTACGCATCACTCCGCGAGGCTCCTGCCTACGATAGCCGCAATGCTCCGACAATCCATCAAGCGGTGCGGCTTCGTAGCTTAGCAAAGTCGCACTAAAACATTTGACAGATTTTCAAGCGCCGTGTACATAAAATCGTTTTTAAGTCAGTAAACACAACCAGAATTCATACATAAGGCACACGGGATTATAAAGGGCGCTGTCGATTTTCAGAAAATCAAAGGATTGATTTTAAGTGTCCGTATTTTCCAAACAACACGGTAATAACGACGGGCCGCTAGCATGCTCTTCCAAAAATAGTGCTTTGTTGTGCATCTGACGGACGAAAGCTAAACCAGTTCCACACCACTGAAGTTGCAGCATTTTTACAAACCAATTCTGGTTCATCCGTTTCATTCAACAATCTACTTTCGCTCTTCTCATTCTGCGTCGCCGCCATGTGCGTATGCAAACAAAGGCACTGCGCATGCGCGTTTTACCCATATTCTATCGCGATATGTCATTTTCCTATCGTTGCCCAAAATTACACCGGTATTATCGTGAATGGTATGATATAGCCCAGCCCTATTTATTGTCATTTGCATCACGTTTACATGAAGTGGAACGAAATGACAATAAAGCTCCTTGAATCCTCACCATCAGCAGCAAAATATCTGCCTCTAAATGCTTCCCTTTGTCAGTGTTGGGTAGATTTTGGCATTCGCATACAGTACATCTTTATGCTGTTTCAGCTGGGTGTTGAATGTGGACACAAGGTTAGCGAGAATGCAGAGAAGTGTAAAAATATGAGCCCCCCAAAAAAATACAATCATGAGGAATATAAAATTCTGCAGAATCGAGAAATTAAGTAGCCTTAGGTGATAATTTTCTGGGGCTTCCTTATTATAGGCAATACCTCTCAGTATAGCTATGTGAGCCATTATTATTATAAAAATAATGATTAGTGGAGCGTTAAAGCTTTATTTAGCCAACATGAAAGATTAGCAGGGCTAATACCCCGTGGCTAAATCTCTAAAGTGGACACAGCTGTGGATCTCGCTGTAAGTGGCTTTGATGAACAGCAGCACTGATCTATTTTGTCATCTTACCACACTGTGTCAGTGACAACACAGCAAACACTTCCCCATCTGATTTATTCCTAACAGGCCTCTCGCTGAACACAATGGGCCCTGTTTGCGTTCGCTGCTGTGGGATCACAATGTTCACTCCCTCACTGTGACACAAATACGCTCACTCTCACTCGGGAGAATCCACATGTGTTGCTCTCAAGCAATAAACCAGATGCACAAATGCTGTTGCAAGCATGTCACAAGAATGTAACGCAGGGGCAGAACAATGTGAGGTATTTGGAGGGGAGGAAGCCATGGCAGCGGTCCAGCAAACAAACAAGGACTTCCTGCTGGATGCATCCTCAATGGGAGGAAGGAACCACAACCCTTACCCTATGGGAACTCAGTGTGTGTGTGTATGTGTTTCGGAAAGATTGATTACGATTTACACAAAGTGCTGTATACATCCTTGACAGAACACTTGAACTTGCCAAAATCAGAAGGAGGAGCTGATGAATTCAGATATCAGACTTCAGACAGCTTTATAACCCACACAGACCGCACACAAGAAGAAAACATTCTCACTTACTAAAGAGAAAATGAGGATCTCAGCATGTTTATGAAACGTGTGCAGTGAGTGAAAAATGAGAGCTCATTTTGTCCCCGGGGAATTGCTGTTTGTTGAGGAGGCCGTGAACGTCATGTTTTGCTCGAGTAGAAACAAAAACCCACTAAATCGTGGCAACAAGTATGTTTTTGCTGGATTTGTGAAGCTCATCATCACAGGCCCATGTAGAAGGTACTTAAGGTTGATGTACTGTAAGGGACCAAAACATAAACTTGCATGTTTTACTGAAATTATCTAAGCATGAGAAAATTCCAGCATAACACTTCCCAAAGTCATTTCTTTTCCTATCATGAGCCAATCCACCAGGACATTTAATAAACTTTAGTAGAAAGTCTACTTTACCTAGCTGTAGACTGTAGCTAGGTTTACTTTCAAATGCAGCACACATTTTAACTTCTTTTTTCCCTTGTTTTTATCCACTTGTGTTGTTTAAAAATCAATAAATGGTCTAACATGCTTATATAACTAACAGTATACCTGCCAAACCTCAAATGTTGAGATGAAAGTAAAAAACATGGATTGATCAAAGTATCATTGGGCACAAGTTGGTCTCCAACCTTTTCATGAGAGTGTGAATCTCAGATGTAGCCTGTCTAAGCTGTGATTTTGAAAGTGACTAGATACAGACACAATGCAACAAAGGTAGACAACTGAATGTCAGGAGGCTGAGACTTGTCAAAGCTCATGAATCCAAAAGCCTCTGCATGGTATTGCTACATGTTAGGGAGACAAATGAAGCGAGAATTTAAAGGAAACAAAGCAGCAGCCCAGGCTTAGCAAATGCAGCTCGCAGGTGTTTTGATGTGTTTCAGTTTGTAACCATCCTGCCCACATTAGCTGAAGCATGTGCACAAAGCAACTTAAAGATACGGTTTAGTCAATAAGGTGGGAAGAAGAAGACTGACGCAGGAGAACAGTAAACAGCTGTACTTCATCACAGAGGTGCTGCAAGTCTACGCAGCCTTTCACCATGTGCAAGAGATGTTTCTGATTCGAGTTAAACACAGACAGGAAACCATATGTCTGAGCTCTACAGTGCGGCTGGCCTACACGACAATGCGCGCGCGCACACACACACTGAGAAAGACCCACTTTTTCCTCTCAGCACTGTGAGAGGCACACAGAACCCAGCTGTGTTTCTATGACCACACTGAGGATTCCCCAAACATCATTACGTGTGAGTACTGCGTTTCCACTTCCTGTTTGCGGTGACGGTGGATTCTCAAATCATTCCACAAGACAGTAGCAACCGTAATGAGACCCTAAAAAAAGTAGGCCCACATCATTTTGCACTTCGCAAGCAGCTTTACTGTGCATGCCAAGGTACGCACAGCAGTTTCCTTGTCAGTGGTTGGAAACAAGCTTAGCGTAGGAGGAGAAGAAGGTGGGGGTGATAAGATGACAGAATGAACGGGTATCAATAAATGAAAGTACCAGGGATGGGCGAATGACTGAACAAATAATGTGGAGAATCAAAGAGCTACTGACACACTTGACAAAGGAATACAGATGTGCTGTTCTAACAGCCGGTCTATTTTAGAACTGGCCAAGCATGTCAGCAGGAAGGGCTGTGCAGCCACTATAAAATAATCTATCTGCTAAATGCGTCTTTTTCTCTTAACTGTGTCACACTTAACTGCATTTGGTTAGCTGAAAGCTGGTGTTTTTTCCTGTGTAGTCAAATACTGAGACCAGAATATAAAACACCGCATTTTTCAAAGAATGTACTTTTGTACTTTGTACTTTTTTGCTGTCCAAAAAAAGAAGTCCAAGAGAAGGAACCAAACTTTTTTGTGACAGCACTACACAACAGTTTCCAACAAGTTACGAATTGACGGATGATGATGTTATCGAAGGAAACAGAATAAATGAATGAATGAATGAATTGGCAGTGAACAAGACATTGCCATAAGCCAATGAGTGATGAAAACAGGACCAGAGGAGACGGTCAGCAGAAAATACCTGAGCCCTACTTACCCTCTCCATCCTCAATGATCCTATCACCTGTTGAGCAACCAGGTAAATAAGGTGAAACCACACCCATTGTAGCAACTACTAGAAACTGATATCACCATCGTGACAAATGTGAGTCAGAACAATAATGAAAAAATACATTTTGGTCCCTACAGCTGCTGAGCCTGCATGTCTATAAACAGCTTTTGGTGATCTTTTTGCAGGTATAACTGCGCGCGGGGATAAGTGTCACAGACCAGGTAAGGAAGGCATTGCAGGGTTGGATCATTAAGAAGTAGTATCAGACTTGAAAGCAGCAGTAATTAGGTTTTGGGCCTCAGGAAAGAGCTGAGGTAGCTGTAAACACTGTCACACACAGAGTTCAGTCCCAATTCTCAACAACAACTGTCTCAAGGCACATGTTGTGAAATTAATGGTGTTAGCAAACAGTTACCGGAAGCTACAGTCCTTTGGAATTTTCTGATAAATGGAAGTGCAAACCACTACTTTTAACAGTTACTGGCTAGCATTTTGCAAGAAGTAGATGTGAGCACTGAAGCTGGAGTTTGTGAAACCAAAGCAAAGAGCTGAAACATTCTAAACTGTGGAACTCCAGGAATTATTCTCCTTGGCTTCAGGAAAATCTAATTACAGCTTTAAGCTTCTTCAAATTTTTAGGTACTCACTTTGGGAGAATATTAGCTCTTCGTTGCACTCTGCTCCTTTACAGGAGCAGAAATGAGCCAACCCCGTTGTTGTGTTCTTTTCCTTCATCACACAGGTGGTGCTGTTGTAGTCATCCAGGGTAATGCCGTACAATGGCTCTGCTGGGTTGTGGCAGAGAGTTTCGATGGACAAGTTTGTCTCGTTCCTTCTCCTTAAACACACATTGAGGTATAATGTTTAACAGTGTATACGTTAAGAACTATCAGGATACCATCCACTTAGTTAATCACATCTAAGAGATGAAGATTGCTTACTTCTCTTGGATACCTACCAGATAGAAACACAGACCTCAGTTGGTTTTTCACATATGGATGAGATGCCGCAGTTGGTCTTGCAGATACCTGTGCCATTGCAGGAGGTAAGCTCCACATCACAGAACTTACAAAGTTCATGTAGTTGAAAAACAAGACCTGCAAATAACACACACAACAACACGCATTAGTTTCATGTTTCATCAAGTGCTGCTGTCCCATACAGCAAGTCACAATTTTTTTTTGCCTGTACAAGGAACACAAGCACTATCACAAATTTGATATATTGTTTTATATATATTAGAACAACAACATTGTGGGCTTTATGTTCAGAGCATTGACATTGTTATGACTGCTGGAGCAAATTCCTGGAATTGTACTCTCCAAACATTACCAAAGTTCTGCCTAAAGACCTAAAGTTTCAGCCAAACTTTTTTGAAAAATCGATTCACAAATTTTTTTTTGATGTGCTTACAGCACAGTGTAAGGACAATAATGATATACTGAAACAAAATGCACCACATAACCAAGCTACACGTGAACCAAAACTAAACAAGAGCTCATGATTAACAAATGAGAAAAGTAGGTATAGAATAAGACTGCAGTTTAAAAAGTCAAGACAAAACAAATTAATATATTAGTAACAAGAAGCACTGAGAGAGTGCAAACCTCTGCCAAGGCAGCTCATTGTCTGAGCAGTACTGAAAAGTACTTTAAGGAGTTTGTAGTTCAGTAAAAACAATCGCAGAGTGCAGGTTTTTGTTATTTGACCTGTTGAAAACAATTTTGATAAAACTAATATGTATATATTGTACATGTGCAGTTTATCCTGTTTATCCTGTCTTCCAAAAAATTAATACTCATTTATTAACATTGTACACGTATTCTAATTAGAGTAACAGGTTATAACCTGCTACTCTAATTTACACAGCAAGGTCTTAAAATAAGGTGGTATTGAGAATTCCCCATATCATTCCCCCTTATATGCCTGTATGTTGTAATTACAAACAATGGTAGTAAGACACATTGTTTTAAATAGCTCTTTCTAGGATTATTATCACTTTGACCAGATATATCTATTGACATTGAAGTAGAGGTCACAGGTCAAACGTGACACGATTTTAAATCTTTATACTCTTCTTTATCTTTATCTTTACTTTCTATACGTTCACAATACACATGACACACAAGTCTTTTTGTCAGTTTTTGACCAATAATTCATTAAGTCAACCTTGAAGACCTTGGTAGCAAAGTTTACTGTGTTGTTAACAAAGTTTTATGAGAATTCATTCAAAACTTTTTAAGCTATCGTGTTTTTACTAACACCTACGCATACATGAAAGCAAATGCTACGACAAAAATGGAGGTAATGAGAGTATATTCACTCTCTATCATGGTTGAAATAAGGTAGTTTTGAAGGCAAAGGGGGACCAGTGTGTTCTTAGTAAAGTTGAGTGCATTCCCTAGGTTAGCAGGTCTGAGTATAAAGGAAAAACAATATACATAAATGGCACACAGAAGATGTGCTCAGAATCTTTGATACAATCTAAATCAGGGGTAGGGGAACTCCAGGCCTCAAGGCTGATGTCCTGCAGGTTTTAGATATCACCCTGGGTCAACACGCCTGAGTGATTAGTTCATTACCAGGCCTCTGGAGAACTTCAACACATGTTGAGGATGTAATTTAGCCATTTAAATCAGCTGTATTGGATCAAGGACACATCGAAAGCCTGTAGGACACCGGCCCTTGAGGCCTGGGGTTCCCCCACCCCTGATCTAAATGAATAACTACAGCTGAAAAATTTTAAATATCATGAGTACTGAAACAGAATTCGGTAATATTGTTCTTTAGTAGTATTTGACTGGTAATTTTTCATCTCAGGCATAAAAAAAGAATAGTTCACATTAGGGAAATGTTAGCAAGCTATTTCATATTATTATTTTTCCTGCTACTTAAACTGTTCACTCCTCTTTCATGTTTGTAATGGTCTCTGCACTGCTAATATTGTGGGTTCCTCAATGGAGCTTTTCACATATCAGAGGCTGGTGAATAAACACCTTTACACACTGAATGTTTGTGAAAAAACGACACGCATTTCCAAATTTTTTGAGCATGAACTTGGCATGTAATATATTTACACACTGGTGACTGACCCGGAGCAGCAACTAGTAGTAGTATAGTTTGACAACTTCAGTAGTGGTGGACGTTTTTATTTACATTTGTCCTGTGAAACTAGTACTACATTAAGAATAGGTGAGTCTGAAAACATTTGTAACACATAAAATAATTGCACAGATTTTATGCATCTGGTATGTAAGGTCTTTATTCTTTTTTTTTTTTAAAGTTTAGTTACACAAACAGTAGGGCGGAGCAACATGAAAGCATCATCTGCCTGACCTAAATGAGGTTTCAACCATGAAGTGTCAACATAGACAGCCACTAGCAGGGAAACATCTCCGTCTCACAGCCACACTCTGTACCTGGATCAGCCACCACAAATGAGCTAAATGAGTCCTACAGAAACCAGGAAGCTATACAGAAACAGGTCAAAACCACACTTAAGCACCAATACAGACAACCACAACTAAATGAAAAGTCAGCCTTTATCAAGCGACAGCATTTTCTTTCCTCTAGATGCTTCAGATACATAACCATAAACTTGCATGTGAGCATTTTTGTTGCCAGGTACATCTGACACTGTACACTAAAAGAAAGGCACTCAAAAGTGATAAATCAAAGTCTTTTTTAAATTATAATCCATGAATGAAAAACAGTTTGTACTTTTATGTTGTAAACGGTTAAGTTTTATAGGAAGTTAGAGATAAAAGAATCAATTTGTGACTAAAAACTGTGCAAATGACTCACAAGGTTTTCAAAGAATCTGACGCATGATGTAGCGACATTAGAAACAGGGCCACAGACTTAGAAGTGGTAATGACGTCACGTGATGTCGTTTGTCATTTAATAGATGTGTTTTTCATGTTTACAAAGTTTGAGCTGAGATCGGTTTTCATGTTCCGTCTTGACAAACGTCCACAGCAGCCTCTTCTGTCTTCATTTCTTCTTCACAAAAAAACCCAATCAGCTTTCAGATATTGTTTGATCTAATCTCTGGATGATTGTTATCTGAGAAGTATTGCATGTGGTACGGTGGCTCGTGTAATCAGCACAGTCTGCCGTTCTCCTTTGCGTGGCTCGACCCGCCTACGCCTCTCTGATCTTTCCCTGCTTCGTGACATGAACAGACCTGTCTGCTCCAAGCTGCCAAACTGCTGGCCTAGGAGAAAATGTAAAAAACAAAGCTAAGCCACGATGTCATATGACAGTTCCTGAGACGACATAGGGCTTTTTAGGCTTTATGGCTGTATTTTGAAATCTGGGAAGGGCAGGAAGAGTTCTCTGTGTGGCTTCGTGTTCAAATAATCTTTAGATTCTGGGTGGGACAGAAGCTCTGTGTATAGTGTGCAGGTGTTGTGGTACACATGGATGGTTTTAGTGTTGTTGAAAGCCTTCCTCTGCTGGGAGGTCTGCTCCTAAGGCTGTCATGGTTCAGCTTCACTGAGCAGAACTTTGAACTTTTAATCTTTTCCTACACCTCAGGTTAAAACCAAGATTTGGGGCTGAAAAATGAACTCATGAGCAGAAGTACCAAAAACTGCAGTGGAGCCGCTTGAATCTGACTCGTAATAAAATACCCAATACCCATTATTTATTTTCTAAAATTCAAAAAAACCCAAGTTACTGCAGCCTGGACCCTTTCTGATGTTTCTAATTTGAATATGTTTTCTTTATCACTAAAAACTTTGTGGGCAATGTAGCTAGTATTGATCATAGTGAAACTAGACTTCAAACTACAGACACGTCAAAGGCATTTTGCCTTTGGCAAAAGTCTTATGGATTCTCAAAAAAGCTTTATCATAGTAAACAAACAGTGTGCAGAAAATCCAGATCATGCCTCAGCATGGGGGAACGTAGCAATCGTCAAAAACTGATAATATTTCAAACCTCAGAGGATTCAGCACAAGATACTTGGTATGCTCCTTGGTAAGCTTTTAGTGGCTCTCCTACACTTGCCCTTATTTTGCCATTTAAACTTATAATGAATCCACAGCTCTTTGGGTTATCTCAGGTACACAGGTACACACTGCTGCTGAGATTGGCTGCTAATGAGGGGCAACTAATCGGCTTTGAACAAAGGTGCCCTTCTTTTGAATTATCAGTCAATTTTCAATTCAATTCAGTTTTATTTGGGGTTTTTTTTTAT